>NC_046658.1:171457246-171479092 GCF_010883055.1 Belonocnema kinseyi | reverse complement strand
TATTTACGTTTTTACAAATTTATAACAGTATAGGAGATCCTTCTAGAAAGTTACAATTTTTATTTATTTGAAGAAAATTTGTAAGGGTTATACTCGTTCAGAGCCATAGATTCCGAATTTTTTAATAAAAAAGAACTAATTTAATAATTCAAAAATTTTCATTTATCAATTCCAATATCATTTATTAGCCGGAAAAGGTTCGTATTAAGGCAGGTATACTTGCGACAATTAAACGTCGTCTTAGTCAAGACAAGTCTTGACTTGAGACAAGTAAACGCCGTTTCACCTGTCGTGGCCATAAAAGTAAGACGAAAGCTTATGTCTCGACTCAGTTTTGAGACGCAGCCAGACATCAATGTCTTGGAGACGAGCTCAAGACATAACCAAGTCGAACTGAAGTCGAAGCATTTTTACTCAAGATAGAAAAAATAATACTTCAAAGATTTTATTATTATTATTTAAAAAAATAATATTTTCTGAAATACTATACTTTTTGTCAACTATTTCTTTAGCAAGGAATTTAAAATTCAAGTTAACCTACGTAATTGTTTAAAAAATATATTATTCTTTATAACTATCTTCTCTTAGATGATTTATAGAAAGTTTCAATTTTTTCTAAAATGTTGAACTTTACCTTCGGGTTTCAGTTATAAACAAATAATTTTAAAAAGCATGAAAATATCTCTTTATTTTGTGGATATTTTTTTTCTGAAATAAAACAGATTTTTTAAATATTTTAAAATTTTTTATATGGATCATATTAAACTAAAAAATTTCCTTGAAGTAAGATATAGATGCTAAGAGCATTTTAAAGTTAATAATAATATAATTATTTATAATTTTTTCCTCACCATAAAGTCAAAGGTGAAAATTTAAGGAACCCCGCAAACTTTCGAACATGATTGTTAAAAATAATGTCAAATATTTTTTAAAAAATCAGATAAAGCTGCAAGTATCTAGCATCAGTATAGAAGAAGATATAGTTACAAACAATAATAATGTGTTTAAACAAATACACCTCCATGTTATACCAGTCAAAATTAAATAAAATATAATTTTTTGATTTAAGAAACACAATTTAAAATGTTTTTCTAGTCTGATATATCAGAAATGATATATCATGTTTTATTTGAACGAATTTAATTTTGGAAAATATTAGGACAATTTTTTGGTTTTGCAAAATTTTAATGAATCTTAGGGAAACAAATTGTTTGAACAGATATTTACAGAAGCTTTTAAATGATGAGAAAACAATTTAAGTCTTGAGAATTTTGAAAGATTTAAAGAAAATAAAACGAATTTCTTAAGATTTATAGTAAAAACATAAATTATTTTTCATTTTCAAAAATTAATTCTCAGAGAATAATTAAAAGATTTTAAAACATTTTAAAAGATTTCCAAACTCCTTAAAAAAGCATCTGGAAGGTGTTAACAACATTCTTGAAATTTTAGAAATTTAAGAAATTTTTTTAGAATTTTAAATAATATTCAGAAGATAGACAAGTTGTAAAAAAATTTTTTAAAGATTTTCTAGATTGTTCATTCAAAAATCTTTTTAAATTTTCTCGAGAATCTTAGAGAAACTATATTTATATCACTTAACAAATAAACTGATCACACTGATCTTATCAGTTTATTTTGTATCGCCAATGAAACGTAAAAACTCTTGAATTATAAACTATTAAAATTAAAATAAACGTTTTAAATTCAAACTCTTAATAATTTGAACCTATTAAATTTTTATTAACTGAAATTTTAAGTAAATACATTTATACTGCAAAGTAACATTTTTGCAAGTTTTATAGATTTTACAGTTCAAAGATTCAGATTCAGTTCAAAAAATAGAAATCCACGTCATCAGTTTTAAAACTGTAACTTGAAAAATGAATGAACGTATTTCTAGATATTCCTCATTATATAATTTGAAGCAATTTTGAGTTAAAAACATTAAAAATCTGTACGATTTAAGTTTTTTTTAAACTAAACACTTTTTAAGTTCGAGTTTCAATTAGAAGTTACATCTTATTCTTAGAAGTTTCAAATAAATAATAATTATTGATTAAATTTTGTCTAATTGATAATTATTTCAGGAAACTTGTTTTTACTTTGAAGTATTTTAAAATATTCCCTTTAAATTATTTCTTCCAACATGTTTCAAAATCTTGATCAGAATCTACATTTTGATTACAATTTTCTGAAATATTTCAAAATTACGATATTTTTTAAAAATCTGTAATCTTAAAAAAATCTGTTTGAAATCTTTCAGATTCTTTTTCGATTTTTAACTTTTCGTCCACTTTTTGCTTTGTGTTTTAATAGCTAATGCAAAATAACAAAATAATTATTTAAACAATTTATTATTTTCAAAAATATTCGCAAATGAATGTGATTTCTAAACAAAATGATTCTCTTTAAAGTTTTTAAATTATTTGCTCCTGCTTGAATCGGATTTTACCACCTTGTTGATTTTATTTTAAAAAAATCATTTTTTATCACATAATTTTTATTTTATAGGATCCCGAAATCAGTTATGATGTCAACGAGCGAGATAACGACCCTCTACCTCGTTATGAGATAACAGGTATCTTTACTCAAATTTAATTTTTAAATACTTGATGATCTTCTTTCAATATTTGGATCTTTTCGTATTGCGCCTGCGTTGCACCAACAGCTAGATTGGCTACTGTTGTCGCGCTTATTTAAAACGATTAAACGTAAAAGCGAATTGGTTGCGACAAATGATACAATTAAAATTATTTGAACTAATCCTTTAATCACAAAAAATACTTAGAAACTGAAACGTACAATAATTATTTGATTTTTATTCCTCAAAGATCAATAATATATCATAGATTTACAGAAAAGAATATCCTTTTTATTACAAATAGTAATTAAAAATAATTCTTAGTATCTTGATCCATTTTACAATTATTATTTGCTGTGAAAAATTAAAAACTAACAAAAATAAATCATTTGAAATAAATGCGCCGAAGGTAATCAATCTAATATTCAGAATAAGGAAATTAATAAAATATAAAACTGAGATGGCGAAACATATAGACTGCAAAAATAAAAAATTATGTTTAATGAATTTTAGTCCAAAAAACGTATCAGCATTTCAATTATTATTAATTTTCGAAAAGGTCCCTCTGCTGTCCAACGGAAAAACCTAGTAAGTGACTTTTATTGTAGAGGTTATTTTCTCATGCGCATGTTTCGGAAAATAGTCTCTATGGCAAATCACTTACTAGGTTTTTCTGTTGGACAGCAGCCCTGAAAATATTGACTTCATACTTAGCCTAGAAGTTAATAGCCGGATGGTTGCTAAAAAGAGGACCACTTTAAGTCTCATTTATTTTTAAACTTTCTTTGAATAATAATTTTATTAAAAAATTATCGTAATAAAGCAAAATTTTTTGTCACGCACTTGTCCCTAACAACAAATTTAAAATGAAAACTTACTAAATAATATTACAAAAATTTCTCAAATATTTAAGATTGACATATAAATAAATGACATAATTTGGAATTATAATAATAAAGAGGAGAGGTGAATAATTAATAGTTAAGGATTTTAGAAATAATTTCAAATTCTGTCTCACAAGTTTTTTGTTAGTTCACACGACATTTCTTTTTTAGAATAATATTTAAAAATATAATTATTGAAGCTATACATGATTTAAGTTACAAATTTTAATTTTTTAGTTTTAGGAGGTCAAAAGTTTTTCCCGGCGATTTTAGAAAATTGAGCTTTTTTTATATCATTTTCTACTATAGTCAAGGTAGAGATACTCTAGGTAGAATTCTGCCACAACTTCCCACTGTTTTGATTGGCTACGATAAAATCGAAACCAGAAGTTGAAAAAACCCGCGATTTTTAAACCAAATTTTACAATAAGTTTACAATTGTGAAGAATAAAATGAAGAAGAAGGTAACATTATATATAAACATGTCAAAACTTTATGAAATATAAGAAAATGAAAATATTAAGAAAAAAAACTATTTCATTTGTTGTTTAAAAGTTAGTTTTGTTCGTTGAAAATTCAAATACTTTTATTGAAATGCGCCTTTTTTAAAAATAAAGTTAAACTTGTTAAGAAAATGTAACTATTTTATTTAAATTTTGTTTTTTGGGTTAGAAAATAATTTTTTCAATTGAAAATTTTCAAGGAAGGTTCGCAAAAATTCGTATTTTTGTACACAATTGGAACCCGAAATATACCTTTTTTAGCAATTTTGTATTTTGTTAAATTTAGTATTTTTTGGTAGAAAATTAGTCATATTGGTTACAATATTTTGTTGAAAACTCGTTTTATTGTTTGATTCAAAAGTTAATTTTTTAAAATGTTAATTTATTTATTCGACATTTGGTTTAAAAGTGATCTTTTATAGTTGAAAGTTCAATTATTTGGTTGAGACTTGATTTATTTTGCCCAAGTTTCATTTTTTTGGTAAAAGATTAAGGTTCGTAGTTGAAAATTCATTTTCTTGGGTGAAAGGTACGTCATTTTTCTTAAAAACATATTTATTTTGTTGAGAATTGATTTATTTTGTTAGATATTCGTCTTGTTTGGTTTCAAAACATTTTTTTAACTGAATTTTTAACTGTTTTATGTTTGATTTAAAATTTACATTTTAAAAATTGAACTAATTTTTTAACAATTCATATAAGTATTTAGTGGAAAATGCGTATTTTTGGTGAAACATTAATATTCTTGACTAAAAATTTATTTCTGTAGTGAAAAGTCAACTATTTCCCGAAAAGTTCATTTTTTGGATAAAAATTATTCAATCATTTAATTAAAAATTCACGCATTTTGTATAAAATTAATGTTTATGGTTGAAACTTAATGTTTTTGCTTGAAAATTCGTCCTTTTTTGGTAGAAAATTAATTTTATTAGTCTAATCGGTTTGTGGTTTGAAAGTTATCTTGTTTAGATACAAAGTTTACCATTTGACTGAAAATAAATGTATGCTATCAAACGTTGATTTTTTTTTGTAGAAAATGAATGTTTGTTTTTAAAAATTCATTTTGTTCAGTGAAAGAATTATCATTTTTGTTAAAAATTTCTTTCTTCGACTGGAAATTTATTTAGTGTGTTGAAAATTTGTTTTTTAGATAGAAATAAAATATTCTCTGATGTAAATTCTTATTCATGGTTAGAAATTAAACTATTTGGTTAAAAATTCAGTTTTTGGGTTAAGGAATCGTAGTTCAAAATAATCATAAACATTTTATAGCCAACGGAGATCCAAATATAATCATACCATATACGTTGCCAAAAAAACTGTTTAAAAACTAAAAAACGACTTTAAATAAACAGTTTCGGGTTTGATAAGTTATCCAGTAAATCTACGTATTGATTTGTCATCATACTATAATCCATTTTTTGTATATTCATGAAAGATTTTTCAGCAATCAAACATTTAAAAATGTATACACAGTAAATTTTTGCAAAACTGAGTTTTGCGTTTTATTAAAAATTTTTTTAACTAGTGCTGAAGGCTACTTATAACATACATGGGCATTTGAGTTATAAAAATAAAGTACAAAAAACTTGATAAATCTATATAAACGAAAAAAAAGTAATCGCTTTTCCAAAACTCATTTCTGTATTTGCTGCAAATTATCTTTTCCTATCTGGCTTCAAAGAATCTATTCTATATTCGAGGGCTTTTCACTATGAAAATTGACTAGAGAAATATTGGTAAGTCTACTGAATTGAAAAAAGGGAGGCAGAATGTTCAAAAAATTATTATTTTATTTCATATTTTTTTCTAATGTTTGTTGCTCAGTAAAAAGACATCAAATATTGTAAACTTTTTTTAACGTGTCGGGG
The DNA here is from genome assembly GCF_010883055.1 of Belonocnema kinseyi. Lineage (NCBI taxonomy): Eukaryota > Metazoa > Arthropoda > Insecta > Hymenoptera > Cynipidae > Belonocnema > Belonocnema kinseyi. The sequence goes on along the minus strand of NC_046658.1, from coordinate 171,473,250 downwards.
TCTTTCGAATATTACAATTTTCTAAGACAACAAAAAATTGTAAGGATACATAATTTATGCAGAAAAGAATTTAATAAATTTTTTTCACGGCTGCCAGAGAAGTAGAAAAAATTTATCTTTTATATTAAAAATGGCAAAAATATACATTTATTTCGAAGTTTATCATATATAAATTTGTATTTAGCAATTATTAATTATTGTCGCACGAGTAATTATTATAAAAATTAGGGAATGATTAGGGTAAGGGATAAATTATTTAGAAGGAAACTACTGTATATTTTGAGGGAACTACTTTCTGCTTTATATTTGTTTACAACAAGATTTTAACAGTTTAAAATGTCATAAATTGTATACTTAAAAATGTTCAGTTGTATGCTGATGTATGACCTTAAACCTCGAAAAAAATTAAACAAACAAGTAATTTATTCTAAAAACAATTTAAAATGTTTTTTTCTGTTATAAATAATAGAATGGGAGGAGAGAGTTTAATAATAACTTAGTAAACCCCACATAAAAATGTAATTGGCATCATTAGAAAGCGTGTTACCGGGTTGTGAAACTACCCGTGCAGATGTTGAGGTGGAATGTTCAATCTGCCGCCAGTTGGAAACGGATTGTAATTCTGGTCTATAAATTTAAGAATTAATTACAGTTGGGTAGACGAACATATTCCCAGAATTTGAAGAACCAATTTTTAAAGTTAAGGCAAATATTTTCTTCTTTTAAAAAGAGAATATAAAGAATGGCAAATAACAATCACAAAACTTTAATTGAAAACCTTAGAAGGAGCAATATCGCGTTTTTGATACAAAATTCAGATTTAGCAGGAAAAAGGAGAGGAAGTTAAGAAAATCAGAGGAAGGGGAAGATCAGGAAAAAGTGGGAAAACAAAGTTGGGTGAAATTAGAGAAAGGGGAAAGAGTGAAGGAATTTAGTAAAAAAAGGAAATAAGAAAAGGTAGGATATGGAAGGAATTGGAATCGAGGGAAAGCAGGTGAAAAGAAGAAGTAGGTAAAAGGTAAGCAGTTAAGAGAAAGTGGGGTAAGTAAGGAAAAGAAGATTAAAGTATCGAGAGTGTGATAAAGTAGTGAAAGTGAGAGGGAGCTAGAAAAAGTCAGAAGAATTACGGAAAGCGATAGGAAGGATGTGGCAGTAGCGATGGGAAAGGATAGGTTGGAAAGTAAATGAAGCAATGGAAAATAGACGAAGTCAAGTCGGAAATAGTCGAGGAAAGGAGCGTGAGTGAGGAAAACTAGGGGTAGGGATTTGTGAAGCCGAAAGTGAGAAAGATCGGGAAAGTTGAGGAAGGGAGAGGAGTTGATGAAAGGAAGTTTGGGGAGGGGTAAGCAAGAAAAGTAATTGATGGGAAGATAATCAAAAAAAGTAGTAGAGAGATGGGGTGAGTAGGAAGTACATTAGGGTTCAAAAATGGAGGAAAAGTAGGGTCAGTGAAGAAAAGTAAGTAAATGTAAGAAGAGTGAGATAAAGCAGTGAGAGTGAGGGGAAGATAAGCGAAGTGCGAAAAATTATAGGAAGATATGGGAATGATGCCGGAGTGGCGATGGGAAGAAATGATTGAAAAATTAAAGTAAGTAAGGGAAACTAGGTGAAGGGAAGTCAGGAATAATAGAGAAATGGAGCTGAAGTGAGGGAAAAGACGGGACGGGATTTAAATAAGAGAAAATGAGGGTGACCAAAAAAAAAAGTAGTAGGGACATGGCGGGAACAGGAAGAAGATTAAGGGTGAGAAAGTGCCAGAAAGTAGGGTAAGATAGGAAAAGTAAGTTCAAGTATAGGCAGTGAGATGAAGTAGTAAACGTGAGGGAACATAGGAGAAGTTATGGAGATTCTGAATAGCGATAAAAGAGAAGATGAGGTCGAGGATTTCAGGGAAAGTAAGCATAACTTAATAAAAAGAGAGCAAGTGACGGTAATTTGGAGAAGGAAGGGAAATTAAGTAAAAGTAGAAAAGGGAGGGTTATTCAGGGAAAGTAGGGGAACTAAATGAAAATGAGGTAAAAAGTAGCGGCGGAGGAAAGTAAGAATCGGAGAAGCGGAAAGAGATGGTAGGTTCTGTGAAGGAAACTAGGGGAAAGAAATGGAATTCAGCAATACCAGAGAAACGAAGGACGAGTGGAAAATTAGGAGAAGAGAGTAAAGTAGGGGAAATTGCGAGAATTGTGGAAAAGTTAAGAAAGGGAGAGGAAGGGATGGAAAGAAGGTAGAGGATGGGTAATCAGAAAACGTATTGGAAGGGGTAGGTGTCAAAGGGAAGTATTAGAGGTACAGAGTGTAGGATTGAGTGGATGAGAAGGTGTGGTTTTCAGATTAACTAAGTGTAAGTAAATGAAGGGAGAGGAAATCAGGGGAAAAATAGAAAAAGGTAGAAAAAGTGAGAAAAATTAGGGTAAAATATGTATAGTCATGAAAAGTAGGAGAGCTCAGAAAAGATAACGATACAGAGGGGTAGTGGTAGCAAGTAGGGAAAGCAATGGCTAGAGGTAAGAATTATAATAACAAAAAAGAATTGGGATTCTCGCCACCGTAGGAGGAAAGGGCAAGTCGAGAAGGGAAAAGTAAGCATAGTAGAGGAGAGGAAGAAGTAGAATATGAAAGAAAACGTAGTAGGCGAAAGGTGAAAGGAGGCGGAAAGAGAAAAAGTGAAATGCTAGGAAAGAGAAATGCGGCTTGTGAAGGGGGATGGGGAAAACTGGTAGGGAGTTTTAAAAATAGGGGTAATAAAGTAAAAAAGGGGAAGATACGCTAAATTTTAACGAGGCACACGACGTCTACTCCAACCAATTTTTTCGAGATATGAATTGACCAAATTAATTTACAAAAATTTTTCATTATACAGGGATGAACAGACATGGAACCAGATGTGCTGGAGAAATTGCGATGGAAGCTGATAATAAAAAGTGTGGTGTTGGTGTGGCTTTTGCGGCATCAATTGGTGGAATTAAAATGCTCGACGGGGTTGTTAACGACCGGATCGAGGGTGAAGCTCTCGGTTATAAAACAGACATGGTGGATATTTATACAGCATCATGGGGACCAGCAGACGATGGAAAAAGTTTAGAGGCTCCAGGCAGATTGGCCTCGGAGGCACTCGAAAGAGGAGTCACCCAGGTTAGTCCTGTCTTCCCTGAACTGTAACATAAAGAGTAATTCAAGCAAATTAACGTACTTCCCACGCTTCAAAAATTTCATACGCTTTCTGAATTACCACTGCGAGGATAAAAAGTCTGGGTAGAAGAGCTTTTATTCACTTTTTTCAGGCAAATGGTTTTTTCTTTGGATAAGATAATACGACTGAGATGAGTTTATCGCAAAAGGAGCCTCATAAAATAAAATACAATATTCAAATAAAACTGAACTAATTAGGTCCATTAGGAAGACTTCAAAAGATATTCCAAGGGCTCTTAAAAGTTTAATGTAAAAAGTTCACTAATTGCGCGCCAGGATTTTTTATTTAAGATCGAGAGAGCTATTGGGGCCATTAAACTAAATTTTTAATTTTATGGTGTGCGTGGCTAAAACCGAATTTTCATGTGGGATCTTGAAAATTTATATTTTTTCAAATTATTTGATTTTTTTAGTGTTTAGTCATATTTCAATGAACGGAGAATTTTGAGAAATAATGTTCTCCTGATGGAAGTAATTTTCATCTAAATGATTCTTTTATGAAAATTTAGATTTAGTGGATAGCTTCACTGGATAAAAATTCTTTAAAAACATGGAAAATGAGGAAATTTATTATAAAAATAAGGAAATAGTTGTTTTTAACTAAAATTAATGTAAGTTCTTTGTTAAATGCAATTTTTAACACTTTGCATCCTAGCATTTCAAATGAAAATGTATTTTATTTTATCATATTTAGACTATTATTTTTAACCAAAAATATCATCTTCAGCAATGTGGTGAATTAATTTTATACCCGCAAAAATTTAATTTTAATTTTTAATTATTAATTTTTTAAAATAAATAAATAATTAATTAAAATTAAATTAAAATTAAATTAAAATTAATTAACTAATATTAGTTTTTTAATTTTAATTTTCAATTAAAATGACGAATCTTCAACCAAGAAAATTCATTTTTTTTATAAAGGAATTCCACCTGCAACCAATTAGTTGAATTTTCGATCAAGAATGATGGATTATCAACCAAAAAAGCTTGGGAAAGTTTAATAGTTGTTGTTGAAACCAAAATTGATATTAATTTAAAATAAAAACCAGTTGAATTGATATAAAAAGAGGAACTTTTAATAAAAAAGTTCAATTATTAACCAAAACAGATTTATTTTTCAATCAGAAAATAATTATTTTCTACTAAAAAGGGATGAATTTTTCAAGCAAGTAGACAAATTTTCAACGAAATAAAGAATTTTTCACTAAAAATTTTTCTCCTCATGAAGGTAAAAGATTGTGAAATTTTGAAACAGAAAATGTAGATTATTAACGAAAAGTTAATCATCAACCAAATAATCAATTTCAATTTGAAATCAAAATTAATATAATTTAAATTTAAAAAAAACAGATTTTCAAAATAACTATATAATCCTCAAGCAATAAAATAATCCGCACATTTTTGTCGAAAACAACGATAGTCAACAAATTCTGCAAAATTGGATAATTTTTAGACACATATGTATATCTAATTAAATAATTAAATAATTTTTTTCTCTCAATCCTAAAACCATACAAAGAAAAAATGGAATAAGTAAAAAACAATCAAATTTTATCAACCTTCATTATTGATAATATTGTCAACCAATGGGGAGGGGGACCAAACTATGAAGAGCATTAGTGCGATCTGTTAGACCGCACGTCATATTTCGAGTTTCTTAATCTATTTATGTTTAAAGATTTGTCTTAAAAATACCTTTGAACAAATTGAAACAGAAATATGAAATTCTGACGCTACTGTGGCCGTGCGGTCTCACGGACCACCTATGAACATTTAGTTAGTATTACTCACCAATTACACTTAGGACCACACATTATCCACCCACCTTGGCTAATAACGGCAGCCTCGAAGATTCCCAAGGGACCGCATGTTTGAAGCATGTTGCCGTCTATGAGACCGCACGGCTACGCTTGGCTTAAAATATTCGAATAGATTATCGGATGCGGTATGTCAAAAATATAAGTGAATGCCTCAAAAAAGATTTCTTGGCTTTACAGGGTCGTAATGGAAAAGGCAGTATATATGTGTGGGCTTCCGGAAATGGAGGATCAAAATATGACGATTGTGGATGTGACGGGTATGTTGCTAGTATTTACACAGTGGCTGTAGGATCCGCGAGCCAAACTGGAAGATTTCCTTGGTATGGCGAAAGGTGCTCGGCCACCCTCGCAACCACCTATAGTAGTGGAGCTTATCAGGATCAAATGATAGTGAGATTTTCAATAAATTATTTCATTATTTGTACGACAATCAAAAATCTCTAAATTTTTCATATATTTAACAAATATTGATAAACTAGCATTATTATTTTCTTCTAATGCTTGTTCATTTAAGTACCGCGGCACTGCGGTTTTTATTTTAAAATTCCGGTGAAACAGATGTCTATACGTAAGTCATAATCGTTGCTAAAATTTTATTTTCCAATTTCAAACATTTATTTGTAAAAAATGTATCCAATACAATTAAATATTACTTGATAGTACATGATATAATACTTATTAACAATATATTTATTATGTTTAAAATTGCTATAATTTCATTTTAAAGTTATAATTTTAATTACGAAATTTTAAAATAGTTTAATTTTTAAAACCTCAAAACTTTAAAAAAAAGTTTCTTAACAGTCAGTTTTGAATTTATTAATTTTGGATTTAAATATTATGATTTGACTGTTCTGAATTTTATTTAGTTTTAAATTTAATAATTTTACATCAACATTCTAACTTACATCATTTTATTTTCAAAGGTATACTAAATTTTCTGTTATTTTAAATTCTAGGAAATCCTAAATTATCAGATTGGAAGAATTGATAATTGAAAATATTCGGTAAAAAGGATTTGTAATTAAACAATTTTTAATTCATCACTTTCAGAATAAATTCAAACCCATACAAAATGAAGAAAATAATTTCTTATATTCAAGCTATAAAAATTAGAAGATCTTAGAACAAGGCATTGAAAATTAAATTGTTTTTCATTTGAAAATGTTCTTAAATAATCAGGATTTAAACATTAGAGCAATTATATTTTGAATGTTAAATTATATAATTTTTTTATATATAAGAAACTTAAAAATCTAAAAGTTTCATCAAATTTGATTTTGGAACATTTACTTTCATTTTGAATTTAAAAATGTTAAATTCTATTTACTATGAGTTAAACATGATTAAAATATAAAAGTTTTTCTGTTAAAATTATTTAATTTTAAAGGATTTGAATTAAAAAAATACAATTTTAATTCCATCAAATTTTAAATTAACTTGTTTTTGGAATTATAATCAGAAAATATTCCATTTCTAACGTTTTGAAAAATGGTCCTATTTTGTAAATTTTAATCTCAAATCACTTAATTTCGTTATTCTTGAAATAAAAATAAAATTGTTTCATTTAGTAACCGCTTCGTATTTAAATTGAAAATTTTTTCTTTTCAAATTATTTAATTTTAAAGAATTTGAATGGGAAACAATACAATTTCAATTCCATTAAAATTTAAATTATCTTGTTTTGAAAATTCTAATCTGAAAATTTTCCATTTCTAACCATTTGAAAAATGATCCTATTTTTTAAATTTTAAACTGAAATCACTCAATTTCGTTATTCTCGAATTCACAATAAAAATTTTCGATTTAGTAACCACTTCGAATAAGAAATCAGATAATTAATGTCAAATTATATTTTTTTTATATACAAGAAGCTCAAAAATCTATAATTCTGATAAACTTTGAATATAAAATATTTAATTTAGTTTTCAATTTCAAATTGTTAAATTGTATCCGCTACGAGATGGAATTTATTTAAATTAAAAAATTTTTCTTTTTAAATTATTTAATTTTAAAGGATTTGAATTGGAAATAATACAACGTCAATTCTATTAAATTTCAAATAATCTAGTTTTCAAAATTCGAATAAAAAAATATTCCATTTCTAACGTTTTGAAAAATGGTCCTATTTTGTAAATTTTAATCTCAAATCACTCAATTTCGTTATTCTTGAAATCCAAATAAAATTGTTTCATTTAGTAACCGCTTCGAATTTAAATTTCAAAGTTTTTCTTTTCAAATTATTTAATTTTAAAGGATTCGAATGGGAAACAATACAATTTCAATTCCATTAAATTTTAAATTATCTTGTTTTCAAAATTCTAATCAGAAAAGAGTCCATTTCTAACCGTTTGAAAAATGGTCCTATCTTTTAAATTTTAATCTGAAATCACTCAATTTCGTTATTCTCGAATTCACAATAAAAATTTTTGATTTAGTAACCACTTCGAATAAGAAATCAGATAATGTCAAATTATATTTTTTTTATATACAAGAAGCTGAAAAATCTATAATTCTGATAAACTTTGAATATAAAATATTTAATTTAGTTTTCAATTTCAAATTGTTAAATTGTATCCGCTATGAGATGGAATTTATTTAGATTAAAATTTTTTTTAAAAATTATTTAATTTTAAAGGATTTGAATTGAAAATAAGACAACTTCAATTCTATTAAATTTCATATAATCTAGTTTTCAAAATTCGAATAAAAAATATTACATTTCTAACGTTTTGAAAAATGGTCCTATTTTGTAAATTTTAATCTCAAATCACTCCATTTCGTTATTCTTGAAATCCAAATAAAATTGTTTCATTTAGTAACCGCTTCGAATTTAAATTTAATAGTTTTTCTTTTCAAATTATTTAATTTTAAAGGATTCGAATGGGAACAATACAATTTCAATTCCATTGAATTTTAAATTATCTTGTTTTCAAAAATTCTAATCAGAAAATATTCTATTTCTAACCGTTTGAAAAATGATCCTATTTTTTAGATTTTAATCTGAAATCACTCAATTTCGTTATTCTCGAATTCACAATAAAAATTTTTGATTTAGTAACCACTTCGAATAAGAAATCTGATAATTAATGTCAAATTATATTTTTTTTATATACAAGAAGCTGAAAAATCTATAATTCCGATAAACTTTAAATATAAAATTTTTAATTTAGTTTTCAATTTCAAATTGTTAAATTGTATCCGCTACGAGATGGAATTTATTCAAATTAAAAATTTTTTCTTTTTAAATTATTTAATTTTAAAGGATTTAAATTATAAACAATATCATTTCAAGCCCATTCAATTTTTAATTATCTAATTTTCAAAATTTCAATCTGATATCACTCAATTTTGTCATGCTTGAATTCATAATAAAATTCTTCAATTTAGTGGATGCTTCGAATAAGAAACGAGATAAAATTTCAACTACGGCTCTATAATAAAATTGTTATGTAAATTTAAATTTTAATAATATTTAATATAAAAATTAATTAAAATTTGCCATTTTCCATAGCTTTCGAATCAAAACAAATTAAAAATAATGAAAAATTAGAAAAATAGATTGCTAAATTCAAGAAATTTTGAAATAAAAGGCCTAAAATGGTCCAACTTTAAATATTGGAATCATATATAGCAATATTTTTCTATACTCTTGTTTTTTTAATTCTTAATGTAATATCTCCAAACTGTCCGACTTTTAATAAAACTTTATAAAAAAATAATTTGCTTACAATAAAAGAACATTAAATTAAAATATTGCAAGTTATAAAAATTTAACAATTTTGAATTGAAAAAGTTAAAATTTGTGTTCTTTAAAAAATAATGGATCAAAATTTAACTATCTGAAATTTAAGCCTCAATAATTGAATAATTTCTTTCATCTAGAATGTATACAATTTGAGAGTTCTAAATTTTAATGTTGAACGTTAAATTTTCGATTTTTCTCTTTCATCAGTTTTAACGTCGCAATTGAAACTGAAATATTTGCGTTTCGAAAAGTATAATTAAAAATAATTTATTTCTTAATTCTTTATATTCACTTAAAACATTAGAAATTTTAAAGAGTTCGACTATAAAAAAGTTTTAATATCTCAATTCTTAGCGTTTACATTTTTTTCTAGTTTTAAATAAAATGCGGATTCGTTTCATTTTCGTCGTTCCATAGTTAAAATTTTTTATTTTTATAGTTTTACGCTTGAAGTTACTTTTTATTTTGAACATTTTCTTTGAATAATTTAATTTTTAAGATCTATAGCTAAAAATTTGTTTATTTTAAACTGAGAACATGATGACTAAATTATTTTTCGAGCTTAGAAAAATGTGTCTGATCTACTTTAGTGTTTAATGTGAATTTTTTGTTTATTAACAATTAAAAATTCTAGAATTTCAGAAAATTAGAATTTATAACATTTAATTTAGTTCCCAATTTTAAACGATCTAATTTTAATGTTTTCGGATTCAAAAGTATTTGAATTCAAAACTTTTTAACTTTAAATTGTCAATTTTGAACAAAATTAGAAATAATAGAAATTAAATAACCTTTAATTTTAAATAATTAAATTTCGAACATTTTAATCTGAAAATTTATGATTTTCAGGATTTAAAAATATTGTGCCAAGACTCTTGAATTCAATATAAATTGAATCTTGAACGTTATCGCTTATAAATTAAGAGGAATCAATTAATTGTCATTCCATTGGATATATTTTCCTCTTATCAAATTTTACATACTTAAAAACTGATTTTTAACTTTTAAAAATCAATATTATTTGTGATAGATTATTGTTTAAAAAATGTTATGAGCTTCTTTTTTTAAAATCTGTTCAACAATGCAATTTATAAATTGTTTATATTATTACGTTAGGCAATAAAAATTCAGAGATATTAAGGAATATTTCGTGATCGTGTATTTACAACTGGATTAAATAAATAAAGTAATTTTGATATGCAGGTAACGACAGATTTAAAAAATAAGTGCACCATCAAACATACTGGAACATCTGCTTCTGCTCCACTGGCTGCTGGAATTATAGCTCTGGCTCTAGAAGTAAAGTGCGCATTACTTTTTTAGTCCTCAAAAAATAATAAATTAACATAAAATTAACGTTAACAATTAACATCAAATTATTTATTACATTATATCTGGGCAAAACGATAACACAAAAAAATATAAATTAAAATCAATATAATCAAAAATTAATCTCATCTCTCTTTAGCTTAGTTGGTATCAGTAGAATCAGACCGGAAATTTGAAAAGCCTGGGTTCGGATCCCAGTGGATTTTGAGGCCATTTTTTTCACAATTTATAAATAAAAAAAAAAATATTTAAAAATGTGGATGTTAGACTAGTAGGCAAAAAAAAATAACATAACATTTTTAAGTAATTATTAAAACCATACAAATAATTCAATTTTGTATGTAAAAAAAGGGTTAGATTTTAAAAATAAATTATTAGTATAATCTGTGAATTGTAGAACATATCATAGTAATTTTAGTTTCAATCAGTTTATTTACAGTGCAGAAAGTTTCAGAGCGTCTATAGCTGAAAGTTGGGACACGTGATAAATTAAGTTAGAGACAGCTTTCCTGAACTAACTTCCTTAAGTGGGTTTCCGCCATTAATAGTTTACGAGTGAATTCGATACCTTCATACGTTATTTAAAATTGGCTTCCTGATCACAAAAAATATTTTTTTATCAAATTTTTGAGGATTTAAAAAATTTGTTTACCACTGAATAAAATATATATTCTCCTTTTTATCATAAAGGAAACCTCCCAACAGTGGGTAATAGAAACTAGAATGGATAATAATTAGTTAAGAGCGCAAATAAAAGAGAAACAATTAATTATAATTTTAATAAATTAACACGATTAATGTTTTGATTTTTCATGAAATTAATTATTTTACTTTCACTGACACAAACTACATTACCAATTTTGGGATATTTTTTACCCTTTCCTACTTCGTGATCCAAATTGTTGTTCAGTTTTCAATTAAAAAATAATTTCTAATAAAATAGATAAGTTTGAGACTCAGTGAGGTAAAATAAAAAAAATTATTCTTAACAAAAAAGTTAATTTTAATCTGGTAGTTAAATTTTTCAAAGACAGTTAAATATTCAACAGAAAATTTATTTCAAACCCATAGTAATAAAATTAAATGAAGAAAGATAAACTTTCAAACAAGAAGGATGATTTTTCTACCACAAAAGATAAATTTACAATCCAACAAAATAATTAAACTGTCAACAAAATAGTTAAAGTTTTAAGAAAAATAACTCAAATATTAATGTAAAAAGTTGAATTTTCTATAAAAGGGGGAATTTTCAACAAAATACATTAAATAATAATCAAATTGTTGAATTTTTTACTAGAAAAAATATCTGTTGAACCAAAATTGGTAAAAAAATTAATATTTATTAAGAAAAATTTCAACTAGCAGAATTGAACAAAAAATAACATATTTTGATCTGAGTAGTTAAACCCTCAATTCAAAGATAAATTTTCAACAAACAAGAATAATTTTATTAACGAAAAGACGAATTTTCATAAAAGAATTCAGTTTTCCAACTAAAAGGTTGAATTTTTTAAAAAACAGTTGACCTGTATCCGGAAAAGATGAATTTTTAAAATGAAAATTGATTTCCGATCAAAAAAGATGAAATTTTAACAAAACAGTTGAATTAAACCAAAAAGGTGTATTTTACGTCAAGAATATTATTAAAAATAACGGAATACCTAAATTTTTAAAGGATATAAATCTTTAAAAAAGTAAGAATTTTTAAGAAAATAGATCATCCTTGAGCCAATAGTTAAGTTTTAAATCAATAACATAAATTATACAGGAAGATTAATTTTCGACAAAAAAAGACTGTTTTTTTTTAGCAAAGCACATGAATTTTCATCAAAACAAGATAAATTTCAATAAAAAATATAAATTTTTAATAAAAAATACTAATTTTTTACAAAAAATCGATTATTTAAATTCATACTTAGAAAAGTTAATTCTCAGTAAAAAAGGAAACTTGCAAGAAAATAGTTCAACCAAAAATATGATTTTGTAACCCACTAAATTAATTTTTGAAAAATAAAATAGTTGAATTTTTATCAAATAACATAAATCTTCCAGAAGGAAGATTAATTTTTGACCGAAGAAGATGAATTTTTGCCAAATTACATGGATTTTTATGAATAAAAGATCAATTTAACTTTAAAGTATCAATTTTTAATCAATAATGAAACACTAATATTGTTAGTTACAAAAATTAATTGTCAGTAAGAAAAAAGAAATTTCAGCAAAATGGATAAAACCAAAAGACCATTTTTTAACCCTGAAGGTCTATTTTTTAAAAATGGCGTAGATAAGTTTTCAACCAAATGAGTGAATCTTAAAAAAAGGAACTTTAAACAAACAATTTCAACTTTCAAGCAACAGTTGAATTTTCAAACCAAAAGGTAAATTTTCCCGTGAGAAGATTAATTTTTGACCAAAAGAGATTACTTTTTAACAGAGCACCATCAAGAAAAAATGAATTTTAATGAAAAAGATTAAATTGCAACCACAAATCAAATCGTTAAATTGTTATCTTAAAAATTAATTCTCATTAATTGAAAATTCAACAAAAGAGTTCAACCTAACAGATTATTTTTTAAACCTGATTTTTCAACAAAATCCTTGAATCTTAAACAAGAGTTTAAGATATTTTTAGATTTTATCTTTTAGTTTTTAAAATTAAAGCCAATTAAATTATAATTAATTCTTTCGAGGCCGATTTCGTAAAAAAGGGTTTGTTTGTTATTCAAGTTGTTATGGTTTAAGTTTCTGCTGTTTTATGTTCGGTCATCTCGACTATATATTTCTTCGAAATATGACCATCTTGTTTATATTATTCGCATTCTGATGTAGTGTGTGAAGTCTGAGGACCAGAGACGGAGATTGAGTGTGAGGAGATCCTCGAAAGAGAAATGTACTCTGATTCTTTTACTCCTTGCTCTAATAAAAATTTTTATATTGTATTTAGATTGAATGGAATTATTTTAGAAATACTTGCCTTGATAGACACAATTTATTAAGTACAAATTAACATTGGTCCTTAGAGCCGGATTGATTAAAAAACATTAATCGGTGAATCAGTGTATCAAAGACATTACTGCTAAATTATAAAATCAAACTGCAGTGTTTGATTACAGCTGTTACAAAAATCTGTGGAAGTGATAGTGGGACATTTCTATGCCGCTATACAGGAGTGCTAATGTGACATAAGTGCGTCGAGCATTCAAGCCAGTTCTGGTACTGGCTACACTAGTTATCATTGGATTACACAACTACATGAAAATAGTGTTTCAATTTCACCAGGGCAATGCGTTTTTAAAAAAACACCCTGTATCTGAAAGAGTACCAGACATTCAAGTAGACACCAATTCAAATTGAGGCAATGCACATGTAGGCACATTTAGGCAGAGTCAAGGCAAAATTGGGTATGTGCGTTTATGGTCCTTATTAAGGAAGTGTCCCTTATTTTGTTTTGAGCTCCGAGTTCATATTTATTTGAAATGCGTTCTTACGAAAGATTCAATTTTCTTGAGCAATAATTTCACTTATACTCTGTTTCGAAAATGGACGACTTTGACCGATTAAGTATACTTTTACAAAAAAGCACAACAATTAGAGAGCATGTAACTACATTTAAGGAATTTTTGGCACAGATTGACGCGAATAACCCTACTCAGGTCGCTGAATTGCAATTACGATACAACTCAGTTTTTGCACATTTTTCAAAGTTTGATGATTTATATGACGAGATTCAACTGATTGATAATGAAACAGATCACAGCCCCGATAAAAAAACCATTCAGGATCTTTTCTTCCAAACCCTTGCGCAAGCTCAAAAATATGTTACACCTCTCGCATCTCAATTTACTATTAGTTCACATACTGTAAATCATGACACGATTTCAAATCCAGGTGTCGCGAATGGATCAGTTGCATCCAACAGTAGAAGGAATCTAAAACTACCTCAAGCTGAATTACCTTCTTTTAGCGGCAAAGTGGAAGACTGGTTATCATTTAGAGATTCTTTTACCACAATGATTATTAACCGTGATGACATAAGTAATGTAGAAAAACTGCAATATCTGAAATTAAAGATCAGGCATTACGTAAAATTCAGGTTTTGGCTATTACGAACGAAAATTTCGATCGCGCATGGAATCTTCTACGAAAATCGTATAAAGATAAACGTACCCTGATATCACGTCATCTTAGTTTATTGCTACGATTACCGGTTCAAGAAACAGAATCCTATCAGGGACTGATCGCTCTTGCTGATGAATCGCAGCAGCATCTTCAGTCACTAGCTTCATTAGAGGTAAATGTCAGTCATGAAATGATAGTAGCTATTATTGAAGAAAAACTTCATAAATCTTCCTTGGAAAAATGGGATGAAACCATTAAAAATGGAGAATTTCCAACATTAGAATATTTAACTGATTTTTTATATAGAACTGCAGCGCGTATTTCTAAGCGCAAAAACGATAATACTGCTAAGGATGCCACTGATAAGGATTCTCCTCCTTCCAAAAAACGTAAAGATGATGGGAAACGTCAGGTATTCGTGACTGCCACATCCAATAAATGCCCTCTTTGTACCGAGCCTCATTATCTATTTAAATGCAGCAAATTCTTAGCGTTGACGTTGGAGGAGCGTATCAAGGTGGTAACGGATGCACATTTATGTTTCAATTGTCTGCGTAATCATAAAGCGAGGGATTGTAAATTTGGTACTTGTAAAAAGTGTGGGAAGCGTCACAATACTTTATTACACTTCACCAAGGCACAAGATTCGAAAAAATCCAGTGAATTGTGACAATTAACGCCTGTCCCGGAAATGACTTTGAAGTCTCTTGTTTCTTCGCCAGCTTGTCAGCTAATGACGAGTGCGAAAGTTCAAGTATTTGACAACAAGAAAAATCAAACAAAGGCACGAATATTACTTGATACTTGCGCAACCACGAATTTTGTGACAATAAATCTCATAAAGAAATTAAAAATTCCAACGTTGAAATGTTCATTTTCAATTGGAGCTGTAAACAATCTCACAACAGTTGTAAATATTATGGTTCACATAACTTTCAAATCAGTTTATAATGAGTATCAGCGTACTCTTAATTTTTTAGTAATTCCCAATATAACTGATTTAGTTGCGAATCCAGTAATATCACGCGAGAATCTTCGAATTCCTAAAAATATACTACTCGCTGATCCCAATTTTCACATACCCAGAACAATTGACATGTTGATCGGCGCAGGTACAAGTCTATCTTTATTATCGATAGGTTCCATAAATTTATCTCAAAACGGCAATGACCTTTATTTACAAAAAACTCGATTAGGTTGGGTAATTGGCGGAAGTTTAGATTGTCCAAAAAATTCTAAAATTATAAAATCTAATAACTGCCTAGCAACCGATATGAAAGCGATAATTGAGAAATTTTGGTCAATAGAGGAATTTTTGTCTCAATCAACACTTTCGCAGGAAGAGATCGATTGCGAGGAACATTTTAAGCAACACGTGACACGAGATCAAAGCGGTCGATATATAGTCGCCTTACCATTCAAAGCGACAACTAAAACATTAGGGGAATTGAAGCAAACTGCGTTGAAAAGATTAAAGGAACTACAGAAGAGATTTGATAAAGATCGGGAACTTAAAGAACAGTATACGGCGGTCATCCAAAACTACTTAGATTTGAGTCACATGTCATTAAATAATTCGACTAACAATAATGATGGTTTTTATTTGCCCCATCACAGCGTTATAAAAAATTCCAGTACTACTACCAAATTGAGAGTAGTCTTTAATGCTTCAATTAAATGCAGTTCTGGTGTCTCTCTAAACGATCTCCTGATGGTCGGTCCCACAATTCAAGATGATCTCTTTGCCTTAATAATTCGTTTCCGTTTTCATAATTATGTGCTCATAGCTGACATTGAAA
>NC_046658.1:171414144-171457146 GCF_010883055.1 Belonocnema kinseyi | reverse complement strand
GGGATTTGTATGTGGATAATCTCCTTACAGGAACTTCCACATGTAAAGAGGCGCGTGAGATTTACGATCAAATGACTAAACTTTTAAGTCGAGCTCAACTAAGCATGCGGCAATGGGCTTCGAATGAGTCCAGCATACTTGAAGGTGTAAGCGATAAAAGCCTAGATATCGATTTTAAAATAAATAAAGATTATGTAGCTAAAACTCTTGGCTTATATTGGAAGGCCCGAAAAGACTCTTTCGTTTATTCAATTAAAGCCCCAACGGTTCATCAAGGGATCAAAAAAAGAATTATTTTATCAGAAATTGCAAAATTATTTGATCCACTGGGTTTTCTCGGTCCGATAATTTCATATGCAAAACAAGTAATGCAGGATCTTTGGCAATCTAAAGTTAAATGGGACGAGTAATTACCGACTTCCATTCATTATAAGTGGACTAACTTCTGTAAACAATTAGAATCGATAAATAATGTCTCAGTTTTGAGAAATGTAATAATTCCTGATCATAAAAGAGTCCAACTACATGGGTTCTGTGATGCGAGTGAGAAGGGATATGGCGCCTGTTTATACATTCGTTCCGAGAATGACAGCGGAAGGGTGTACTGTTCTTTGTTATGCTCTAAATCACGTGTTGCTCCTTTAAAAAAGTTAACGATACCCCGATTGGAACTACGTGGAGCTTTATTATTAACCAGTTTATTTGAAAAGATTCAGAACTCTCTTTATGTTAAAATCGACACAGCCATTTTTTGGAGAGATTCAGAAATTGTGTTACACTGGTTACGAGCGAGTCCCAATACTTTAAAAACTTTTGTTTCAAATAGAGTTTCTGAAATACAAGAAAAAACAAACATCAGTCAATGGCGTCACGTTCGCTCAAAGGACAATCCCGCAGACGAATTATCAAGAGGTCAATTACCTGAAGAGTTCATCAAAAACCGAAATCAGAAATGAATACTGCTAGTACGGAGATACTTCCGGAAACGAAGAAAACAAATTGTCTCAAAACTATTATTCAAACTAACATCTTTGAAAAATTTACTTCCTTCACTAAACTGAAAAGAGTTATAGCTTTTTGTTTCCGATTTTTGCCTGAGTACCGTCAATATAAGGGATCGTTGAAAACTGTAGAATTAAAGCACGCAGAAATAGCTATTATCCGATGTGTCCAAGGCTCTTGTTTTTACAAGGAAATCAAAAATTTGACAAAAGGTAATTCGCTTAACAGAAAGAGTAAAATTTATAATTTGGATCCCTTCTTATGTAAAGATGGGTTGCTACGTGTCGGAGGTCGTTTGAAGAATTCCGAACTTTCATTCGACAAACGACATCCGATACTCCTTTCTAAGTCAAATTTCTTAACGGATTTAATAATCAGACATTATCATTTTAACTGTTATCACGCTGGTGTGCAAACCACTCTCTATACTTTAAGACAAAAATTTTGGCCTGTTGATGAGAGAAATCAAATCAAAAAAATTATACGGAAGTGTGTAATTTGCTTTCGTGCAAAACCAATTTTGGCTGATCCTAAAATGGGAAATTTACCCGCTATACGCGTAAATAGAACAAGGCCTTTTAACTGTGTGGGCGTAGATTACTGTGGTCCATTTCACATAAAAGAGCGAAAATATAGGAATCAAAAAAGGATCGAGATTTATATATCAGTTTTCGTCTGTATGATAATTAAAGCGATTCACATCGAGGTAGTCAGCGATCTGAGCACAGAAGGGTTTCTAGGAGCTTTGCGACGTTTTATTGCACGGCGTGGCAAACCCCAGTCCATATATAGTGACAATGGAACCAATTTTCAAGGTGCTAAAGGTGAATTAAATGAGTTGCATGATCTGTTTCAGTCTGAGAGATTCAAAAACAAAATCTTCGATTTCACTAGTTGCATTGGAGTTGATTTTAATTTCATTCCTCCCTCGTCTCCGCACTTTGGTGGACTATGGGAAGCTGGTGTAAAGTCCTATAAACATCATTTCAAACGAGTTGCTTCAAATGCACTATTTACATTCGAAGAATTTTACACCCTCTCTGTTGAAATCGAGTCGATCCTGAATACAAGACCACTCAGTCCAATTTCAACAGATATAAATGATATCTCGGTCTTAACTCCAGGACATTTTTTAATAGGTGACTCATTGACTAATTTGCCCGAACCTGACCTCTTGCCCTTACCATCCAATCGATTATCATCTTGGCAGTTGATATCCAAAGTACGTCAAGATTTTTGGAAAAGATGGAGTACCGAGTTTTTGAATGAGTTAAATGTTCGTCAAAAATGGCGTAGCGATACAAAGAATCCTAAGATAGGTATGCTGGTGTTATTGAAAGAGGACAATATGCCTTGTATGCAATGGCCACTAGCGAGGATTCATGAATTGCATCCAGAGAATGATGGCATTGTAAGAACTGTAACTTTAAAAAGCGCTAATCGAATGTTAAAAAGACCTGTACGAAAAATTGCTGTACTACTGATAAATTGCGATGATGTCGAAATATGACTATCTTGTTTATATTATTCCCACTCTGATGTAGTGTGTGAGGTCTGAGGACCAGAGACGGAGATTGAGTGTAAGGAGAGCCTCGAAAGAGAAATGTACTCTGATTCTTTTACTCCTTGCTCTAATAAAAAATTTTATATTCTATTTAGATCGAATGGAATTATTTACGAAATACTTGCCTTGATAGACACAATTTATTAATTGCAAATTAACAAAGTTGCAAAATGTTAAAAAACCATAGTTTTTCATATTTGAGTTGTCTGTTCACTATCAGTCATTAATATTACCTCAAAACAGTGAAAAACTGATATATTTACAATTGAATAACAAATTATGATAACTTAAATGCAGTTCCTGCAACCCGTTCAATTGTTATAAACAAATTCATAAACAAATGTAATTTTTTCTGCACATTGCAGGCTAGGAACTCTTTTCTTAACGTTTCACCCTGCGAAATCGAGTTTGATTAATGTTTCATTAAAACTAAAGACTGTAGTATTATTTTTTTGGTTATTATAAACAAATTTAATAAAAATTCGCCTCCGCATATATAAAATTCATTTTTTCTGCGAGATCAAATGGTTTGATTACAAAAAATGAAAATTCTATGACAGAAATGGACAATTAACAATATTTACCATTGTTGTAAACACTGCAAATTAACAAATGCATTAAACGGTGGCTTTCAAATAGGAAAAATCCATTTTTTGCTGAAATGTTTATTAGATAATAAAAACTTAAACTTCTGCGAAATATTGTGAAATTCGACAACATTTCCCATTGTTTTAAACAATCTTAATTAATTAATTTTTAGTATTTTTTTTGTATAGAATATATCTGTCTTTTGAATTCAATAGTCAATGTCACCTTGAAATAAGCAACCAAATCGTAAAGCGTCTACGCTCAACATCTTTTTCCAATATTAAAAGCAATGAAGAACGTCCAGTGAAGAAAGTTAATTATCACTATTATTATCTTCTATAACAATGGGAAATGTTGTTGGATTTCATTATATTTCTTAGGAGCTTCATTTTTTATGATCTAATAAACATTTCAGCAAAAAAGGGATTTTTTCTATTCAAATGCGACTATTAAATGCATTTGTTAAGGAGAATTGTTAATAAAAATGAAAAATATTGTTAAATGTCAGCTTCTTCTATCAGAATCTTATTTCAGGGATAAGATAAACTTTTGTGACAAAAAAGAAATGGATTTTATATCAAAGAGTGACCCTTTACTGCATTTGTTATTCAATATTGTTTATAACAATGGTAAATATGGTTCATTTAGCATTTTTGTCATGGAATTTTTATTTTTTCACGAAAAGCTGATGATTGGGCAGAAAAATGCTTTTTATAAATCCAGGCTTCAATCTACAGAAAAAATCTATTTTGTTCATAAAATTGTTTATAACAATTGATAGGATTGCACGAACCTTATCTAAGTTATTAGGATTTGTCAATCGATTGTAAATATATTAGTTTTTTACTTGTTTTTAGGTAATATCAATGAATGATACAGAACAGACATTTAAAATATGAAAAATTATGGTTTTTTGGGATTTTGCAACTTGATCAACAAACAAACAGAGCGTTTCTTACAAAATCGGCCTCTTCAGACCTCTTTAGAATTTAATTAGCTTCAATTGAAAAATAAATCGAATATGAATTTAGATAAAAATTTTAATACAATTTCCAAAGGAATACTGGGATTTTTAACTATAAATTAAGTGCGCATTTAAGCAAAAAACAATAAAAGCGGGAAAAAGTGCATATTTTTTAAACAAAAAAAAAAATAATTCTTTCAAATAAAAGTTTTTTCCCCCGGAAACTTACTAAATGTAATCTAAGTATTTAGAGTTACATATTTTGTAGCGCGCCCCCCCCCCCCCTTAAATTGGTCACGTAGTTTATGGACGGCCCCACAAGAATTTAAATAATTTGTGTGTTATTTTTTTAGTAAAGAACTGACCTGGAGAGACATTCAGCATCTTATAGCCTGGACATCGGAATATAGTCCGCTGAGGTAGGTATTTGAATTTTATTTTACACTTTACGCTTGCACCTTTTCGACCTCAGTGAATACCTCGAATTAAAGAAGCACACCTTGTATATTGAGGTGTCCTCGAGGAAAATCTGGGTCACTGAATTTCAACGGAAGCCCCCCAGAAAAATTAAATTTAACCGTGAAATAAATGTCTAGAGTTCTGCGGTACTTGTAAAATGATTCTCTATAGACAATTTTTAATTGCCAAATTGTATTCTAATTGAGAATTAATAAAGAAATTCGTGGTTCAATTCTCAAAAATAAAATTATATCTGTGTGTAATTTTTTTGGCTCTTCTTTTTAAATTTAACTTGGCACTAGGTGTATGCAGTCGTTTACTGGAATTTTTAATACAAATCTAGAAACGTATTGATTATTGGGTTTTTCGAAATAGAAAAAATGTAACTGTAGTACCCAGGTGTACCCAGCCTGGGACTAATCTGGAACTAGTTGGGCTTTTTGTTGCCAAATTTTAGTCATGGTCTGGTCGGTGGTTGGTCAAGGGCTAGTCAGGCCTTTTTGTTGACTAATTTCCGTGCGGGTGATCTTCAGGCTCTGGTCGAGAGCTAGTGGGGCTGTGGTCGGATTATACTTATTTTTGAGTTTTAGGCGAGGTTTTATCAAATAAGGTAATATCTAAAAAAGCGTAATGATTTTTTAATTCTACAACACGAAGAATATATTAAACAATAATTTTACACCATTATTTTGAGAAAAGATTTATTAATGTTAAATTCATCTCAAATATACTTAATAAATAATTATTAAGTTAATAATTTTGTACGAAAATCAACTTTTCATAAAAACTACGATAAAATCTTTAAAAAGACGTAATCTTATTTTTTTGTAGTATTTTTTAGAAAATTGTGAATTTCTAGGAACATTTATAAATACCTTTGCATGAAATTTTAAGAAAATCCATATTGGAAAGAATACATATAGATGTAGGTGAAAAGTCTGCCAAAAGTCATAAGACTCTAAATTTGTACAGATGCTTATTTTTAAATCCATCTGAAAGGTTTGCCATATGTAAATACAGTCTAATCCTTCATGTAGTTAAAATTGGAAAGAGACAAAGTTTTTGATTAATCAGTGAAGAGCAGTATCCTAGTAGTAAGCTCTTGAGCACAGTACAGTTCAGATTTCGCTGCCACCTTTAATTGAGTCTTGCGGTTCTGGACTGGTAGCTTTAAAGAAAATCCGCAAGGGCGCGACTTGCCGCCTCTCGCGCAACAGAAATGACGCGTCGAGTGTTTAAGACAGCACTCCACACGTAACTAAGCTTGATTACCTGGAGCAGAGACTACCGTGACCAACATGGCGGTTCCTTAAGAGCGAAGCTCTTCTATTGCTGCGTTCCAGCTGAAGTTTTTTTTTAAAATTAATATTCCACAAATTTTGGGGAATTTTAGTTACATAAATGTATGCATTTTTAAGCGTAGGATATGTTCCCCATTAAATCTTGGGTAAATTTGAGCACTTATAAATATTTTTAAAAAGTTTACCAGTACCCGATTAGGCCAAGGCTAGGATAAGTTAGGTCACCTGACTAGCCCCCGACTAGTCTACCGTGACGCTACTGGTCGGGGGCTAGTCAGATGACGATAACCAGGCTAGTTCCTATTTGAATTTCTGCAACGGTACTTTCAAAATAATTGATTTATTTAGATTAATAATTTTTTAAATAAAAAATAACTTATTTTTTTGTTTGATTCAAAAGTTACGTCGAATCTTAGAAAATCGGCTTGTTCAAATATTTGAATAAATTGAATTTCAAAGATTCGACTTGAAATTAGGATTCATTTTTTTCAGAAAAACGATTTATGTGAATTCAAAAAATTGTCATAGCTTAAGGAAATCAAACCGGTTTTATTTCAAAAAATGCCATTTTTTTAAACTTGTCTAAATTGGTATTAAATATTTTCACAACTCTATATTGTTGTTCAAAATTTAATTTTGTGAAGAAAAATTTACAAAGTTAAACAGAAAATACTGTTAAATAAAAATAATTAATTTTTTCTTGTATATTGCTCTCTTGTGTTTAAAGCGTAATATAGGTTTTCCAAATATAAGAAAAGGCGTTTTAAGATGAAGCATTGTCTAGAAATGAATAAAACAATATGTTGATGTAACAATTAATTCGTTTTCAATATTTTTTTACTGATAAAAGTATTAAAGCTACGTAGGAGAGTACTAATTAAAGCTCAACAATTTAAAACTGTTTTTCAATACCACGAAGAATAAAAAATCATACTTATCATAATAATATTTAAAAATTTCAAATAACTATTCATTTAAAAAATTTTTTAAACACTTACGTTCGAGCTAAAATTAAATTCAGAGAATTGAGAACAAGAAGTGTCCTAAGAGATGTTTAGGACATTTAGAAGTTTGAAAAAAATCAAAAAATATTGAGTAAATTTTCCGAAATGTTTTCCAAGTTTTTGAATATTTCTAGTCTATGTAAAAAGTCTTGAATTCCTTCTAAACCTTCTATTATTTAAAAATTATGAAAAAATTTCCTTAATTTTTTCATTAATGCAGCAAAATAAAAAAAATTCCATTAAAATCTTTGAGATTATTCCTTGACAAATTTTAAAATATTTTGAAATCTTCCTAAACAATCGATTGAAATTGATATTTTTAATTAAAAAGTTATTTTAATTTTTCCTAGGAAGCTAATTTTTGTTTTTTGTTTTCGTTAAACCTTACAAAATTATTAAAAAATCTTTACAAGTTCTTATTATTTAAAATTTTTTTTAAAACTTCTGAATGTTCATTAAACTTAACAGAAATTTTTGCAAATTTATATAATATGGCTAACTGACAAGCTTTTACTTAAGAATCTTTTATATTTTTTTTAACTTAACGAAATAATCACTTAAAAATTTCTCTTGAATATTGGAAATATGTTTCAATATTGAACAATGGACTTATGAGATAGTCCCAAGAAATTAAAAAGACAAATAAAATAATTAATTTTTAGTAAAATATAATAATTTAAATAACTATAACCAATCAAGAAAAACAAAAACAGAATTCTTGAAGTTTTACGAAGAAAATATCGGTTCTTAAATTGTAATAGCTTGAGAATGGATAATGTCACAGCACGCTAAGATTTACTCGATAAAAAATCCTTTGGAAAAAATATTAATTTTTTTACAACTTAATGACTTGATAAAAAAATGCCGAATTTCTAAAAAGTTCCTTCAGAAAATAGTATTCATATAGAATGTAAAAAATTAGTACTTTTTTATAAATTTGAGATTCCTTAAAGATTAATTCTTTAGCAACTAATACAGGGACTAAGAAAAATTGTTGATAAAATATTTATTATTTTCAGATATGTTATTCGTAGAAATATTTAAAGCCAATATAACGATTAGAGTTGAATAAAATTCAAGAAAACTTTATATTTATATATTTTGCTATAAGAAATGTTTATTAACAATGATTTTTTGTTAACCTTTAAAATTTCTTTATGTGAGACATTTAGCTATACAATAATTTAAAACATTTTTCGTGCGGAAAAGATTTTATTTCTACACAAAAGGACTAAATTTATGAATTTGTTTATAAGAATTATAATTTTATATTTCACTGAATTTTATTAAACATATATTATTTTCATAAATATTTGCAAAAATTCAGACGATTAAAGGAAATCTATATCTGAAGAAACCTTAAGTTTAAATATCTTGCCACAAAAAATATTTTGAATCATTATTATTTTGAACTTTTAATTATTGTAAATATAAATGGCATTCGTATATTTTTGCAAAGAAATTTTAGAAAAATGTTACTTTTTAACTATCGAAACACTATTTATCAATTTCTTTTATTAATTTTTTCATAACAATTATATCAATGAATAAGAAAATTATTGATGTATTTTAAATGCCTCATGGATCAAGTCAAGAGAATGTTAAATTTACCTAAGCAGCAATTAAAATCTAAAAAGTGGTTTAAATTCAGTAAATAAATAAATAGTGTAGGCAACAGTTGTCTCACTAGCCACTTCAAAATGTAATACAGCTGTATTAAAATGTATTGAAAGAAATCATTTGGCAGTGATTGAATGCTCTGATCAAAATCACAGATTCCTTAAAAATATTAGAATAGAAACCCCTAATTTTTCTATAAAAATAACAAAGGAAAAATCACTAGGAGTAAAATACAATTCATTAAAGAGAAAATTAAATAAGTCTGAAAACTTTTCAGTCTCTAAACTTTGTAATAAAAAAATTCAGGAATGAGTTTCTCACAATAAGACTAACAAATTTTCAGTATTTTTTCAAATACAAAAAACGAAATAATTTTATCCTGACTTCATGGGTTCTCGTAAAAGAGTTTCTTAAATATTTTTGATACTATTCAACATTTGTAGTTATTTATCTAATTGTAAAAAGATACTTTTTTTATAAATATCAAAACCAACTTAAAATCTAAAATAAGAAACTATTCACTAATTGTGAGCGTAAACGTCTCAGCATTCGTGATGTCAATTTTCTTGCTTTTTATGTAAATTTAAAATAATAGATATTCCATTTAATAATATGTAAAATATAAGATATAAATATTGAGTCTGGATCCGAGAAGCTTTCAAAAATAAATAAGCTTTCAAATAATTGTCGATTATAAGGTATCTTTTTAACTTTTACCCTAGTTTAATTAAAAATAAATAATCCTCAACATAAATAATTTTTAATCACCTCTAATTACTTGTCTTCAATTCTGAAAAAATCCGTGGTTCCTTTATGAATCTTTTTTAGTGTTGGGAGATTCAAACAGTAAATAAAATATTTTGGAGGCAACTTTTTTAAAAACTGATACTCCTGTTTTTCAGAGAGAATCCAGGGTGGTTTAAAAACTCAGCTGGATTTTGGTTCAACCCACGCTTTGGTTTTGGATTAATGAACGCTAACTCCCTAGTGTTTGCAAGTTATAATTGGACGACTGTGCCGAACAAGAATATATGTGAAATTCGAGCAACTCTCGAGTAAGTACCTGGATTAAGATTCAAAGTAGCAGTAAATAATTAATCTAAATCTTTTTTTATTATGATTATAAAAAGGAAGAAGGAGGAAAAAAATACTCCACCACTTCCCCTGCTTTCCATCCTCTACTTCCACTCCCCTCACCCTTCTTAACAAAATGTTTCCATCCTTCTACTTTCTTATTCCCTTATCAACCTCTAGTCTCCCTTAACTTCTTAACACTTCTTCTCATTTTCCATCTACTACTCCCCTCTACCCTAACTATCGAATATATTTTCCTCCCACGCCTCATGTACCTTAATTTCCTTTCTTATAATTCCTCTACTTTCGCTGGTCTTCTATCCATCCTTTACTTTTCCCCCCGCTCATTGCTCTTTTCACACTTGCCGCATCCTACAACATTTCCTTCGATTTACCCATCCCTAGTGCCACCTCGCTCTTCCACACCTCATGTGCCTTAATTTCGGCTCTCACACTTTGTTTTCTTCCGCTCTTCTACTTTTCATCCTCTATTTTCCCTCCGCTCACTTCTCCACCTCATCATTCTTTCTACTTTCACCATCAGATCACCTTTCCTACTACCCATTATGTGCCTTAATTTCGCCTTTCATTGTTTCTTTACTTCCTCTCTTCTACTCTCGATCCTCTACTTTTCCTCTGCTCTCTTCTCCACCTCACCCTTCTTCCTACTTTCTCCACCAGATCACCTTTTTTTCTACCCCTTACGAAATTTATTTCATCTCGCATACATTCTCTACTCCTGCTCTCCTACTTTTCATCCTCTACTTCCCTCTTATGCTTTCTTCGACTTTTTTTGCTCTAAATTCCGAGTTTTGTTTAGCTACCAAAAAAATAATGATCTCTACAATTGAGCTGAATAAATCTTTTCGTAAATATAATACTTTAACGTGATGTTATGTTGCATATAATTTCATTTTTTAGTATATTATTAAGGCCTTTTAAATGTTTTCTTCATAAATTACCACTAATCAGAACTTTGAAAATACCTGGTCATTTTTTAACTGATTTCCAATTGCTTAAACAACTTAAATTGATTTAAAAAAGCGTTTTTTTTAAGTACGTCTTAAACAAAAAATGTTTTATAAATTTTATAAGTTTTTTAATGAATGATAATAATATTATAATGATGTACTCATAACAACACCTCAAGTTAATAAAATATAAGACATTTTTCAAACAATATTAATTTATTTAAACATTTAATTCTTAGAAAAGAAAGTAGTACCTGCAAATATTTCAATCTTTTGAAAAGTGGCAAAAATAAAATATTTGAACATAATTAAATGATTTAAAACATTACATGTTTTAACATTCAAGAGTATATGATAGAAAAACACGTATTTATTATTTAAATAATTTTAAATTATTTAGAGAAATGTATTTATTTTTATTTTTGACCGAACAATTCATAACTTTCATGAAATATGTATATTTCGTAATTTCTTTGAAAATGAAACAAATATTTAAACAAACTAATGTTGAATAAAAAATTCAAACCTATTTTCTAAGTCACTGAATTTTCTTGAATCGCCGATGCAAGATTATTTATAAAAAAATTATTAAAAAGCGTTAATTTCTACTAAAAAAATTTCAAGTAAATTGTATTTTGAAGATAAAAGTAATTTTAATTAAATGTAAAAATTCAAAATAACAAATAATTTTTTTTATTTATTTGTTTATCTGCTTCTAAGGTAACATGAATAAAATTTTTCTAACAATTCTTGAGAATATTCAAAATGATTTTTAAAGATTTCAGATATTTCGTTATATATTAAATGTTCCAAACTTACTAGCATTTTTTATAACGTTTTGTAATCGTACAAAATGAAAAATGTATTATTTAAAATCTTTTACATTCTTTTCGAAATTTAGGAAAAGTATTTTAATTTTTTTGAAATATTTTTAAACTTTATCTTAAGATTTATTTTTCAAGAGATAAAAATAATTAACCCTTTTCTCAGAATGCCTAAGAATCTTTTTGACTCTGTTGGAGCCTTTCAAAATTCCTGAATAACTTCTTATTTTAAACTTCCAGGTAAATTATGTTCTATAAAGAGCTAAATAATGTGAAAGCTTCTTTGTATATTAGTTATTCAATGAAACATGTTTTCTTTTTGAATTAACAAAAAAATCTACAAGAGACTTTGCTCATAAATTTATCGATTTTTTATTTCGTGTTTCCATTAAACAAATTGCAGGGTTACGTTGTACCAAGGCAGCGATTTTGCCGTATTATAAAAATGAGATATTTAAAATTGTTGGAATGATAATTTGAAGGCCTTAAAAGTAAAATTTTCAGCATAAAAACCTCCATAGCGACCTCAAAGTATTTCTCTATCTGGCAAAGCACGGGATTATTTGGTGAAAAAAATAAAAAAACGTGCCGATTTGAGGTTTTAGAAGATTTAAAAAGAATGGATTTTACGAAGTACAATAATAAAAAAACATACCGAGGCACTAGCGAGAGGGATGCAGAGGGTAACTATCAGTGGTTCGCTCCGTACTCTCTAGACACACCATCTCAAAGACGTGTGTCGTGGCCACAAGTGTGAGTTTCCACTGTTTTACTGGGGCTATTCTCATTCTCATCTATGCTAATTGTTCCTAACGAGGGCAAAATTAAATAATATCATAATTAAGTGAAGATTTTATTTTGGAATTCCGAAATTACTAAGTTCAACAATATGTCAAGAACACTTGACTTTGTATCGTCGGTGCGATGAGGGTGGGAAGTGGAATATCTAGAGAATATTTAATCCTCGAAATTCTCACTGACATACCAGACGACTTATAACCAGAAATAAACAAAATTTTCAGAATGTGAAAATGTTTTATTAACAATTTTTTTTATTATTAAATTATTTCCTAAGCACCAAGATTTACACTGAGGAAAATTTGTGGTGATCTTTACGAGCCAAGATTTCATTAGATTGATGATAAGAATAAGAGAATAAAAACATTAAAAACCTAATCAAAGTAGGTTCTTGCTCCTACAAAAAAGGGTTTCCCTGCCAGTTATGACGTTGGTGCACTTGTTTAAATCTTTCCTTCAACCTCCATCCCTTTCCACACTCATCACCCTTCTCCTCTCTTCTCCCACTTCCATCCTTCTCCTTTCTTCTCCCACTTCCACCCCCTGCCCCTACCCCAACCCCTCTTTCATCACCCCTATTTCATCTCCCATGTTTCATCTTTCCTCTTCCCACTCCTCTTTTCCTCTCTTCAATCCTCTTCACTCCTTTTCTATCCTATCCTATCCGATTCTACCTCACATCGCCTCAGCACCCATCAATCTTCTCGTGCACTTCCCCCACTATAAACGTAGGATAAGTGAAGCGAATCGAGTCAGATTTGGTGAAAATCGAAGAAATTGTGCATGATTTAGAAGAATGCAAGAAGGACAAAAAGAGTGTAAAATGCGTTAAAAGAGTATTGAAATTGTTCAAAGAATAGAGCCGACATAGTGAATTTCAGATGAGTTTTATGTGAGTTCTTATTCATGAAAAATAATGATCACGATTTACTTATTTTTATTTACACATATATAATACGTGTAATACATATAATAGATATAACACACTTCGAAAAATAAAAAAAACATTCTTTAAAATTAAATTGATATACAAAAAATACATGAATAATACATTAGAAGAAAAAATTAGAAAGAAGAAAAAAATGTATATATCTTTTAAAATGATTCAAAATTTTCCTGAAACATTTAATAAATTCTCCAGAATGATAAAAACATGCCTTAAAATCTTCCAGATTATTTGTTTACAATCTTACAAATGGTTTTTAATATTTTTTCAGAATCCAATTTAAAAGATAAAAAATCGTTTTTTATTTTCCTTTCAATTTTAATTATATTTTTTCATTCTTTTAAAACCTTTTCAAATGCTTAAGAATCTTCTAATTTTCTTGTTGCAATCTAAAAAATTTAAGTTTTGTTAAAGAATTTTCTTTATATTTTCAAGTTATATATTATCTTTTAAATTCTTTCAAAACTTCTAAATATCTGTTAAAATGATTTAATTTTTCCCTACAATTTTTAATAACACCTACAATATTGAAAAAAATGCAATAAAATGTTTCAGATTATTTTTTCCAAAATTTTGGATGTATGTTTAAATCTTTTTCAACGTAATCTTAAAATAATGACAGGGTTTATACAAAAGAGTTGAATTATCTACCCGAAAATATGAAATTTCAAAGAAAATGTAGATTAAAAATTTTTAAAAATATTGTAATGTTCAACCAAGTAGTTGAATATAAATATTCACATGAATTTTCCACCAACAAGAATAATCTTTTACCAAAAAACAACATTCTTTAATAAAATTCATGATTTTTGTTAACAAACAGTTGCATTTTCATGATAAAAATAATTTTAATCATAAGTGAAGTATTTAGATTTTAAGTTTAAATATTAATATTTAAGAAGACAAAATTTCCAAAAAATAAATCAGTTTTCAACCAAATTAGTTTTTAACTAAGAAAGATTGAATTTTCATCCAAAAAGATTAATATTTTACCAAAAGACAACGAATTTTCAATAAAATATTATCCACCAAAATAGATCAATTTTAATTAAACAGATGCATTCTTAACCACAAAATATGAAGTTTCTAGCAAAAGAAATAAATTTCCTACCCAAAAAGATGAATATTACACAAAAAAGTTAAACTGTCAAACGAAAAAAGAAGTAATTTCTAAAAAAATAGATGAATTATTATAAAAAACAGGCAAATTTTCAAGCAAACAAAAATAGTTGAACTTTTATCAAAAAACGTTCAATTTTTTCATGATTTGTCATTTACATGCTATTTTTGTCAATATTATGAATGATTAAATATATGTTTTATTACTAATTCAAATTTCGAACGCTTGAAGCTAACATTTTTTCATTTGAAATTATGAAAACTAAAGTCGAAAATTGTTTGAATTTTAAAGTTCAGTGAATGAACAATTTTTAAAGTTTTATAAATTGTAAAGAAGAACAAAGTGAATCCACACTATTATTTTCAATTTAATTTTTTTAACAGAAGACTTTTTAAATTAGAAGTAAAATTATTTTGATTTTAGATACATACAAATCAATCCTTGTTCAATTGTTATTCATAGATCAAAAATTGTTTTGAAATCTATTCTAAATGTTCCCAAAAAATTATTATTTAAATAAATAATCATAAAATTTTTTTCAGGAATCTTAAGAAAATGTTTATATCATCTTGGAACCTCTCAAAAACCTTGAACAGCGTACAAATTTTATTTCAAAATATTTAAAAATCTATATTTTGTTTTTAAGTTTTTGGAATATTCTCAAATTTCAAAGAATTTTGGAATTTTTTTTTGAATTCAAAAGATTTTTCAATATTCTCTTGAAATTAATGAAAAAAAACTTTGCTTGAATCCTAAAAAAATTGTTCGTTTGTCTTCAAGTTTTTGAAAATCCTTTAAAAATTTAAAAATTTCATTTTTAAATCTTGAAAAATCTATATTTTGTTTTGTTAATTTTTAAAAAATTCATTTGGCATTTTTTTTACAAAATTAACATCCGATGTAGAGTTTGGCTACTTATCAACAAAAGCACTCCATGTTTGTTTATAAATAAGCTAAGAATATTTTTAGAGGATTTTTCGTTTTGATTCTTTTAAAATTGACCACAATTGTTAATTAATTTGACAATATTCATTGAAAATGCAAGACTTTGGCTAGTTTCAAAAAAGAAATGAGCTGAATGTTTGGCTACGAAATCGACTTGTGTTGCTGATGAAATTTGTTGAAATTATTAATAATTGTTTATAATTTTGAAAGTATAATAGTAAGCATTTATCGAAAAGACATTTACAATCGATGCCATTACAAAAATTCAAACATGCATTGCTGAGTCATTAGCAAAAAAACGTATAGATTCAAAAATAGCCTGGATTTATATTTGTTTATGAAAATTGCTTTAAACATTAATAATTCCTAGAAATTTTCAATGTATCATATAAATCTTATCGAAAAGATATTCTTTGTGGATTCCATAAAGAATTGAACCTATTCGTTTAAAAACATCCCAACTTTAAATTTTTGCACAAAAATAATTTAAAAAATTATCTAATGAACTATTTTTTAAACAATTTTTTCATACTACATACTATTTCTAGACAGTTTTACGACATATGCAAGACATTTTTGGTTGCATCTAAAATCTGTTACAAAAGTTATTCTTATGAAGAATTTAAAAAATGTCGGTTTTGATCTTAAATACAAGATAATAAGTTTTAATAAGTTTTTTATATTTTTATAGAAGTAATTCAACTCTTGCATACGGAATTCAGAGGATTTTGAAATTTTATGTGACTGCAAATGTTGACTCGAAGGCTGACATAATTTCCTTGGAACACGTACAAATTGAAACGAACATCAAGTACAGCAATCGTGGTTCTCTACAGATGCATTTAACGGCACCTTCAGGTAATACAGATCTTTTGAAAAATATTGCTTCCTAATTTATGATTTTAATTTCTTATTCCAAATATATTTTCAATCGAATCGTAATAAATTAATTGACCATGAAATAATAATAAACAATACCTGGCCTCGATTTAAGAAAGTTATTCTTGTTTGTTTTAATTACTTTTTCCCCACGGAAGAGCTAGTGTTCTAAAGAGCTTAAGGGCTTATATAAATTCTCACGAACATTACAAAATACTGAAGAATATGCTCCACCTTTATGTGATTTGAAAATTCAATCCGCATTTATAAGCGTTTTTAAATTATAAAAGAACTCACTGTAATAGAAAACATACCATATAATTCGCATTAAAGTGTGTCTTATTGAGGGTTTCTACAACTAAAAAAATAAATAATTATAATGCAAAAAAAAATTTGTATTTAAATATATTTTTAACACTTCTTATTTTTGTTTTCAGGCCAGAAATGTAAATTTTCTACCAAAGAAAGTTATTGTTAACGAAAAATATCAATCTCTGGCCAAAAATATAAATTTTTAACAAAATAGTTCGTTAAATTTTCCACCCAAAAGATTATTTGTCTATCAAAAACACTCATTTTCAATAAAGTATATGAATTTTTATATAAAAAATACCAAATTTCAACTAAAATAAGAAAATTGAAAGGGACGCAGAAATAAATGTTGAAAAAACAACAACTAATTGTCAGAGAAAACTTTTTGTATAAAAGGAAATGATTTTTTAACCAAAAAAAGAAGAATTAAATTTTTAGATAGAACACTCCATTTTTAAACAAAAAAATTAATTCTCAACAAAATAATTCAATTTTGAACCCAAAAAATATTTTTCTGCCTAAAAAGATAGTTTCAAAAACAATAATATAAATTTTCAACCTAAAATATAAATTTTTTTACAAACTTTTGCATTTGCGACCAAAAGATAAATCTTCTATAAAAAAGACGAATTTTCAACTAAATAGTTGTTTTTCAACCAGATAAATGACTTTTTAACAAAAAATAGAAAAGTTAATTAAATTTTCAAGAAATGTGTGTACTCTTCTACGAAAAAAGACGAAACTTCAACAAATAGTTGGAACTAAACCCTAAAACAGATAGATTTTCAAATAAAAATAGAGTACTTAAATTTTCAGCGAAAAAATAATTTTCAATAAAAATGAAAGCAAATTTTAAACGAAATTGTAGAATTTTCTACCAAGAAGAATAATTTTCTATTAAAAAAGATCAATTTCCGACAAAAATGGAACAGTTACATTTTCAGTTTAAAAAATTTCCTGACTTTTGGAAATGATTTATTTCACTCTGGAATATTTTTGTGAAAATATATGTATTAATTATGTTATATATATTCATCTGCAAAGTTTCAAACATTAAATGTAATATGCGATTGATCCCGAACTTTCAAATCAAGTATACTGAAAAATTGCTCTATTGAATTTTCAGAAATAAATTAGGCATTTTTATAAACAAATAAAAATTTCTAAAAACGGACCTAATTTTTTCACTTTTCTGTGTGGATTAATATTGCTGACAAATTCGAGACAATACTGTAAAAATTTCAACGTGGAAAAATAAATAGTTGTTGAATAAGGAATTTTTAACTGAAGCTGTTACACGCTTTAAGTGTGCGTGATACCAAGCGTGACGCGTATGACCAGAATTCATTTGTAAAAGCCAGAGGTAAAAATGTACTATACAAATGTATTTATTTCTCCACTTTGAAATTTGTACAGCGTATTCTGGAATGTGTGAAGAATATTAATCCAAAAAACTGAAAAGATTAGGTTTTTTTTAGCAATTTCTATTTGTTTATAAAAATGCCTAATTTATGTATAAAAATTCATTGCAGCAATTTTTCAGTATGCTTCATTTCGAAGTTTGGGATCAACCGCACATTAAATAGAATGTTTAAAATTTTGTTGATAATTATTTATTCAGTTTGAAAAAATTTAAGACTGTCACTTTCTTTAACATGATAATTTTGAAAAATTTATTTTTCGGAAATTCTGCATATCATATTGAATTAAAAATATAATTAATCAATATTTAAAGGAATCAATACGACGATCCAGAAAAAGCCTCGTACATCCTAAGAACACGGAGTGACCCAAGGATAACCGCCTTCTGCATTTTTCCCGCAAGTGTTCAAGCATATTGCTGACACGCAGGGATGCTTTTTAGGCCATTAGCAAGTGAAAGCTTGGCACCTCCAAGAACGCCGATGATAAGGACGGTTAGTTTAACAGAATATTCCGGGTACAATCGTTGCAACTTCCTTATAAGGTCTCGATACCTCTCTTTCTCTTCATTCTCCTTGGCTATGATGTTTTTGTCAGCTGTTGCAGAAACTTCGATAACGAACATGGTTCGCTTCTCGAAGTCAAGAAGAACCATGTCAGGCCTCGAGTGAGCAACAGAAACAATTGTCGAGAATATAAAGTTCCAGTATATGCGGCATTTCCCATTCTCGTCAATTAACTGAATTTCCCTAGGAGCATTTAGAGGAGCGATATTAAGGTTAAGGTGGAAATGACACCGTCTTGGCATGCAAAAATGAAACCGTCCGTACCAGACTTCAATCCGGGCGATTTAAGGAAAGTAAATTTTAACTCACAAGACATTGACTGATCCTTCACATTTCTGTGGAAGATGCCGTGCATCCTCTTATCGAGGAGCTGTTCACGAAAGTTTTTCTCTTGTGCTTTCTTAATCCGGGCTTTCAGGAGTGAGTACTCAAGATAGATAAGATTTGATGAATTTTGCTCACCCCTAATACTGAAGTTAAGTCCGAGTGTTTCAGCAGCCTCCTACCCTGCTTTGTACAGAAACGCTCCTTTGCCCCCTTCTTCGTAATTCCTGACCATTTTAAGAAGAGGGTCTCTTCCATTTGCAACTCTATGTTCTGTATCCAGAATGATCCTGTTGTGAAGACATTCAAGACTCAATATTCCGAGACCACCTTGACGGCGTGAGAAGTACAGTCGCGAAACGGAAGACTTAAGATGCATGCTTTTCTTCATGTGCATAACCTTTCTTGTCCCGATATCAAGGGATCTAAACTCGTGCTTCGTCCATGGAACTACTCCATATGTATAGAGTAGTACCGGGACG
Organism: Belonocnema kinseyi; assembly: GCF_010883055.1. Taxonomy (NCBI): domain Eukaryota; kingdom Metazoa; phylum Arthropoda; class Insecta; order Hymenoptera; family Cynipidae; genus Belonocnema; species Belonocnema kinseyi. Next base: position 171,437,981 of record NC_046658.1, on the reverse strand, counting down.
GCAAGCATGTTCGTTGCAGATACTATGTTCCTCGCCGACAATTCGAAAGACCAAATCTGTCGGATGAGACGTTGCATCTGCTTCGGAGAGTATCCTTTATAGATGTCACATCCTGAATGCGGCTCTGTGGCACGCCCAGGTATGTATAAGTCTCTCCAGCGGAAAGGTGTCGTATGGCGCTTCTATCAACGAGCTCAGGATCTTCAGGGATGCCATTAAGTTTTCTTCGTTTCAAATAAACCTTGGCGCAGTTGTCTAACCCAAATTCCATTGCAATTTCCTTAGTATATCGTTCGACAATCCCTAAAGCTAGATGTAGTTGCTCTTTTATTTTAGCATAGATCTTAAGATCGTCCATGTAAAATACATGAGTGACCTTGTACTTGCGATCTGCAGGTTTGACGCACAAGTACCCGTCAGAATAACGAAGTGCTAGAGATAGTGGCAATAATGTAAGACAAAAGAGGAGTGGGCTCATGGTTTCGCCCTGAAAGACACCTCTCTGAAAGGTGACCTTGTTAGTTGTCACACGATTTTTTCCAGATGAGATAGTAAATCTGGTTTTCCAAAGTGGCATCAATCAACAGATGATAAGTCTATGGGAGGTCGAATCGAAAGCTTTCCGATAATCAATCCAGGCCATCGATAGGTCACGCTGGTAGAATGCTGCATCTTTGCAGACACATCTATCGATAAGCATGTTCTCCCGACATCTGGCTACGCCTTTCTTTGAGCCTCGTTGTTCATACATTTCTTGCCACACAGGTTCAATTACCCGAACAATTCTATCATTTGGGATAGCTGTGAATATATATATATTTCTACAATAAATGCTTTAGATTATGTTAAATGCTCTTAAATGCTTGCGCACTTAGGGACTGTGGGAAGAGTTAACATCTCATAAGAACGAAAATTGTAAATATTGAATTAAAAAAAATGTAAAACAGACCTTTAAAACGTGTGTACAATAGTTTGAATATCTTCTGCTTTTTAATTATTTTTTAAAATATTAGAGCATTTATTAAAACTTTAAAAAGTAAACATATTTTTAATTTTGGAAATATTTTTGTTTTTCAATTTATACACGTACGTTTTCAAAAAGTTTTGTGCATAAAATATAGAGAAGCAAAAATATAAACATTAAACAGTATTTACACTAAATGTATCTCTAATAGAAAAAAGATTCTAATTAATACAGGTACGAAGGTGCAAATCCTAAGTCGCAGAAATTTGGACAGATCGCCTGATGGTTTCACAAAATGGAAATTCATGTCGGTGGCAACATGGGGTGAGGATCCTCATGGAATTTGGTCTCTCGACATATTGGACGAGGTAAAAAGTGATATAATTTCTCTTTTCAGGCAACTCGGATAATTGCAAATTTAATTAATTGTGAACAAAATAGATATAAAGGTACCAAAAACTCATAAATTTCCCTCGAACTATTTTCCAATATCCGTTTACGGTCCACCCACCTGCATTTATTTGCATAAATTGATACTAGGTCTCATTTATGTAGACTGGTCCGGCAAGAAATAATGGGTCTCTAGGAGATTTTAAGCTGATTCTACATGGAACGAGTGAGACTCCTCAATATCGAAAAAAAGGTTTTCGATTATATAATGATGAATATAATCGCTCTCGGAAAATGGTAAAAATAATAAAAATTATTTTTAAACTTTCACGTTCTCACACTTTTCCACCCTTCACTTCCTCTTAACCCCCCACCCTGAATTCCCCTTAATTTCCCATACTGTTTCTCTCCTTATGTCTCTTTAATTCTCCTTCATCCCCCCCCCTTTCTCTCTCTTTCCTACTTATTATTTCACACGATTCAACTTCCTTCATTTCCCCTAACTTTCCCTACTCCTCTTTTCATTTTTCCTCTCTTTCCTAATGCCCCTCACCTAATTTCTCCCACTGCCTCTACGTCTCTTCTTTTCATTTCCCCACCTGGAGAAAAAGTACCGCGAACAGGCGGACAGCACACAATGAGGTGAAATGAAAAAAGAAAAGTTAAAAATTACACTTAGGGCTTACTTATGCACCGATTTTAGAATAATTTTTAATTCAGAACTAAATTTTTCAGAGAATGGTGCAAGTAGATTTTTTGTTTATTTAATTTTTCAACTGGTTTAACCCTTCGCGGCATGCATTTTTCTATTAAACTAATTTTACGGATATATGCATCTTAGGCGTCAGATTTTGATAATTCAAAATGGCGGATCAAAAATGGCGGACACATTTAAAAAAACGTATTCGATTTTCGTTAAAATTGTTACTCGGGGGTTATTGAGTTCGCTGATTACGAACCCAGAGAACGATTTGTAAAAATTAAAATAGCGGTTCCAATGTGACGGACTTTAGATTCGCTATCAAAAACACCAAAAAACCCCCGATTCCAAATTTTATAAAAATCCATTATTTTTTTGAATTCGTCCGCCATATCAGATAAGCCATTTTCAATTTTGCAAATCTGGTTCCGGATTCATACTCAACGATCCCAAAAATCCCAGGGTAACCACTTCATTCTAATTAATTAAATTCATCGTTCAAAAATAAATTCTTTCGGAAAAAAGAGCAATTTTTGAAATTTGTTTATTTATAACTATCTATAAACTTATGCAATACATTCGTCATAATTTTTTTATATTATACATTTTTTCAAATATGATGTCAATAAGACATTTTTTATGTTACTTTAAAAAAATTTAATCTAGAAAAAAGCAATCCGTCTTTAAGATGTTCCTTGATTCTATTGTTAGGATGATACCTGGCCATTAAAATTGAAGATCAAGGTTTGTTAATTATTCTATAGAAAAATACACATTGAACATTTATAGAAAGAAAAAAATAGTTTTTTTCTGAGAGCATAATGGAAATTATAGTAGCAATGATGCTTTCCTAAAGAAATTGACACTTATTAACATCTCTTGCTTTTAAAAAATAATAATATAAACAAATTATAATTTGAGGTACTAATGGATAAAAATAAAGCGCTCTTTTTCGTATTTATGCTATGAAACAGTGAAATAGCGATATTCTTGAGTTTTTGTAAATGAATGGCCAAAGAATGTGCACTTGTGTTTACGATTTGTTTATGAATGATATTGTTCGACAAAAGTTAATTTAAAAAATTATGCATACCCAATTTCAAGAAGCTTTCAAGATAAAAATTTTCTTTTTGTTCATTAACCTCTACGAAATGTATTTTTGGTATAATTTGCTTATCAATTTTATTAAGTTAATTTTATTACGAAACTTTGTCAAAGAACATCATTTACAATAGAATTTTAACAAAACTTGAAGAAATAACGCGTTTTCTGCCTACAAATGCCTAGAATGTTCATTTATTCAAGCAATTTGTATACAAGATAAACCAATAGTGATAATAAATAAATTTTTCTATGTGCACATTATTGTTAATGTGCTTTTTAAAATCAATACAAGAAAAAAATTACTTTTCGCTGCCTGAAAATAGCTGCATGTAAATTTGTTTATGAAAAAATGATTAGTAATACATGGAAAAATTTTCGCACAATCATTATTTACAATATTTTTTCGCAAAGATAAACAGAAAAAATATTTCTTTTTGCTTAAATCTGAAATTTGTATGAGCAGGTATCAGCCTGACAATGAAAGGAAGCAAGTTTAGGACAGAATCATAGTTTAAAGACAGATGACGCCTGATGTCGATTATTTATTATCAAAAATTGTTTATAACAACTAACTTTGCATCCAAGTTATAGGAAGGTTAAGAAAATCGTTTTCCAAGAGATAAAAAAAAAAAGAAATTGAAAAAATCGACATTCCTTTTGCCATTAGTTTTATCATAAAAATAGAATGAACAAAAAAACAAAAATCTGTTTAAAAAGAAGTAAATTCAGTGCATAATTTCATTCTTAATGTGGTTTTCAACTTGACTTTTTTCATTTCAACCCACTGTGGGACGGACGAACATCTGACCAGTGCTCTAAAAGTTTCTAACTGGGGTTACGAAACCCTAAAAATAATTACATGGAACTTCCGCCTATTTTAAAAATCGCCTATTCGAAAGTTCACCTATTCGAAATCCCCTGTACAGGATTATTTGAGATTGCGGAGTTCAATCACCTGCCACCACGGTCCATGTACGGTATAACCCGAGTCAATTGCTGGACAATTGAAAAGAGGCCAGAAGAGCTGAAAGCCGTTGTATGTTTGAATTGAGTTTTTTAGCATGATGTCGTGAAAACAAAGACAACACATAGTAATATTTAAGTGTAAAATGTAATTTCTCAGTCATGTTTTTTTCTTTTGTCGATTAAAGAACTTTCAGTGTCACGAAATAGAATAAAGTATCCAAAATTTCTGATTAGTAAATCAGATCGGGTACTTTAACCTTACATTTTAGATAGTCGATTCTATTTCGTGAGCATAAAAGGTCTTAGATCGACAAAAGAATGGGGCGTGACTCAGAAAATGAATACGACACTTGAAAAAGATTACTGTTCAGACCTTTATAACTTGCTGTTATGTTCAGAATTTGTTCTCCAAAAATTCGTATGCATTTGCAGCCCCATGTACTAAGCTTTCATCAAAACTGACACTTCCACCTATCCTAGCATTCTACACTTTAAAAAATAATCATATTTAGATCTTTATAACGTACTTTTATGTTTCAGAATACTTTCTCTAATAAGGCGCTTGCGCTCCTATCTTAATAACTATACTGACCTTCCACACATTTCCACTTATCCCAGCATGGCCGCGATATTTGAGTCGCTTTTTGATTCTATTATATCAACTTTTAGATGGCAAGCTGTACTATTTTCAGAAAATGTTATATTTATCAGGTCGTGCGTCAAGAAAAACACTGAAATGCATACAGGCTAATCGAACGCGACTTTTTCAACTGCGCATTGCTAAAAAGTGCGGAAATATTTAATATTACAAAGTACAAACTTTTAATATCACATTAATAATAAATTATTGAAATAAAGGAGATGTTTCTTCGATTTAATTTCACTTATTTTTTATAAGTGAAATTTTGTTTGCATTATTTATTTGTTTTATTATTGATAGTATTTATGGATTTCAAATAGCCCCGCGCTTTTCGGCACATGCGCAGTTGCAAAAATTGATTTCAGCGGTCTCATCTATGCCAGGCCACGGGAGCTAATGAATGTTGTTTGACAAAAATAACCTGAATTTCGCGATAGAGGTAGAAGCCCCTCCAGCCTTCCATTTATCGAACGTGTATAATTCCAGGCCGTTAAAATAGGTGGAAGTTCACTTTATTTGATATAATTCCACTATTATAATTTATTAACTTTTTTGAGTTGGGGTTTACTAATGTATCTAGAATGCAGTGATAAATAATTCTACTTTTACAGGACGACCTAAATTACCCCAAGGGAATGTCCATCAACGAATTAGATATTGATTCACAAATGTTATTTTTCCCAGAAGAAAGAAAACGCAGCAAAAGTGGGCATACAGACTGGCTTATGCGAATTTTGCTCTCACACTATCTACATTAACCATTTTGTTAAAATTGTATTTATATTGAAATAAAGCATAAATTTTATCAAAAGTTATTGCTAATATTAAAAAAAATATATAATTTTTAATTTGATAGGAGAAACACCGAGGATCGTAATAATATTAGCTGAGCGAAACAGAATTGTCCTGTGTATTATGTTAAGGCCGTGTCCAGGTGCATCGGAATTCTGTAAGCTTAGACAAATATTTTCAGTAAATATAGAAGCATGAACACTTTTGTTGTTTTTCAGACGAGAAAAACAGCACGCTCACTAAGCGCGCGGTTTTGTTCTTTGTCTCCCGCCATTTTTAAACTAAAATAAAAATACAGTGTGTGGACCATGAAGCTGTTGAATTTTTTTTTTTAATACAAATTTTCGGAGAGAAAGATTATCATAACAGAATTTTTTTCTGCATTTTTTAAATTAAGCCACAGTAATCAGCAAAATTAAGCCACATAAGAGCCACATAAGAGCCACAAGTCCAATTAGAAGAAATCCTACACTCCGCACAAAAAGTTTCATTCCTTCTGAAAAAATGTTTTTTTCAAAAACTGGGTATAACATAACAGGTGTATTTTTAGAAGGTCTATAATTGTCGCTTAAAGATTTTTCGTGAACTTTTAAAAGCCCTTGATCTTGTTTAGTAAATGACAGCGTCTTTTGGTATCTCGATCTGTCGTTGAGTTTGGCCTTCAATTTAAATCAGCCAAAAGTTTCGCCGCAGTATAAGCTAATGAGCTCATTTTTTAGTGTTTCGGGATTAAAATCAAACTCATTTTATATACAACTTTATATACATGAGTTCGAATTGAAGGAAGAGTAAATCCTAGTATATGTTGATGGAGTTGGCAGTAAATTCTAGTAATAAAGAAAGGTTGCGAGAATAAAAAAACAGAATAATAGTTTATACATGAAGTCAGCCACTGATTAATATTTTGACGACCGAAATCTCACAGGTAAACAGGTAAGTTCAGACAAAAAAATATGAAATACATTTTTAAATTCTCTCTAATTATTTTTTCTAAGAAATTTATTTAATTTATTTTCTTCGTGCTTCAACCAATTATTTGTTTAACAAAATGCCTATCGACCAAAAATGGGTGAATGAACACGTGGTCCATTAAGTAAATTCAGTAAATACATTTAAAATAAATAGGCAAGACAAAAAAGATAGGCAGACAGATATCTTCGTAAAAAAATGTCTTTTTTCTCTCAAGTAGACAAGGACAGAGGCACAAGTGAGGGCAACGGCGTGTTCCGCAGATATAGTCCGCACATAGCCGAATGTCAACAAATAAGATGTTTTATCCTTGATTTTATTCTTTTTATGGAGCAAACTTTTTTTCTTAATGCGTACGTTCAAACAAAAATTTTTCAATACTTAGCATTCCCACGAACAAATACCCTGAAAAAAATTATATTAAGAAATTATTGTTGCATACAAATAATTAACGTATGGGGCATTATTCCTGAAGTGCCCCACCTTCAAAAGTCATGTCTTGCGATTGCCTTCAAATTTTCGGAGTTTGTTTGCCTGTATGATAGTAGTATTCGGACCAATTTATAGACTTTTACTATTTTCCCTCCTCGAAATACAGGGGGTGAAATTTGCATCTCCCGGGTAAAGCGAGTATTTTCAAATAGTCATAACTTCCATTCTCCAAATGATAATTAAATTTTCTATGAGTGATTCCTGAAGGGGTTTTCATGCTTTTGCATTCCGTGAAATCTATTGTTTTTAATTTTTTAATTTTTATAAACAAATTGCCATTTAAAAAGTCCATTGAACATTTTCTACTTTTCGGGCAGTTTTTATTTGTTTTAAGTATTTTTAAACAAAAGGTGAAATTTTTTCCGATTGAAATGCTGTTTGTCATTTTGGGACTGAAAATAGTTACGTAGTTATGCGAAGATATGGGCGCAAAACCCTTGTCGCGCGCTTCGACAAGTCGGCCAGTCCAGCCGATGCAGCGACCGATGTTGTTTCCTTCAAATTCGATTCATTCAAATACACTTTTCATTGGTACGGAAACTTTCCAGAAATTAAGTTTAGCGTTTCTGAATGCATCGAAAAATTTTGCATATAGTTATAAACAAATTAGGAAACATAAGTCTTTTTTAAGAGAGCGTTCACCTCCTGCTCCTCCATAATGTTTTTTGTTGCGGTTTTCTGTATATTTTTATCATCACCGTCACATAAAACAGACTATTCAAACTATTTAAACTATTTATATAAACAAATTTTACAGAATTTGTCCTGTCTTTGGCTTGGTCTCGTGTATAGCCGAAAAACAAAAGACATCCAGGTACATAGATTTTCATTTGTTTCTCATATTGTGACTTTACAGGAATTTATCTGAGGCTTCTGACGTAAAATCAGCAATTAGTGTTTCCTGATTTGACAAAAGGCAGTAAAATGTGTGGTCCTTGTAGAAAAGAACGTAGAACTCTTAATTGATAGCCATTCAGAGTTATAGAAGAGCCTGGTATTAATGTGGAGGAAGAGGTAAACGAGGACACAGATTTTTGCTTGCCAAGAGAGGACAAAAATTAGCAAAGAAACTGAAAATTTTGTAATAAACTTCTACGAAGATAACGAGAATAGTCGACAGATGCTAGGTAAGAAAGACTTTATATCTTTCAAAAAACTAGACGGTACACGTGAGCAAGTACAGAAGAGACTGATTCTGTGGAATCTTTTAGAATTATTTGCCAGATTTGTTGCCCAGCATGAATATGTAAAGATTAAATTTTTTTAATTCGCACCACTAAGACCAAAGCATTGTGTTTTAGCTGTAGAAAGTGGAAATCACAATGTTTGTGTCTGCGTTTATCGTGAAAACGTAAAGGTAATGTTAAATGCGATTTATATTAAACGTTTAACTGAGGGAACTGACAGGCAATTGTCAGATTATCATGACTGCCTTAAAGAAATCATGTGCAGTGAACCTACTGACGCTTGTCCTTTTAACGAACCCGAATCTTTCCCTGACATTGGAACTTTAAAAAAGTACCTGACTGATCAATTGGACGTAAATAGTTTCGACACACTGAAATGTCAAGTTTGGCAGGAAATTGATAGAAGCACTTTGAAGACCGAAATAGCAGACGCTGATGCTTTCGTAGAAGCACTCGGCACTAAACTTAAATACCTCAAACCTCACGCATTTTATGCGAAACAACAAGGCTTGTTTCTGAAGCACGTGAAAGTCACACTGAAAGAAGGAGAGTACTTAATTTTGTTTGAATTTGCTCAAACTATGCTTTCATAATTGAAAATCCTGCACAATCTTTCCATTGGAATAATCATCCAGCAACTATATTTACAGTAGTTATTTATTAAAAAGATGAAAACGAACTGAAGCATTTTAGACATGCAATCATCTCAGATAATTTAAGTCACGATACTGTAGTTGCATTCACATTTCAAAAGCATATCAAGAAGTAATTCAGTGTTGCCAACAAAATTTATTATGTGACAGACGGAGCTGCGCAGCCTTTTAAAAATAAATATACCTTCATAAATCTTTGAAATCATAAAAAAGATTTTGGTATTTCTGCATAAACACATTTCCGGGCAACTGCATATGGAAAACGTCCAGGTGACGGGATTGGTGAAAATTTGAAAAGACTTGCGGCAAAAGCTAGCTTGCAGCGCTCAGCACAGAATCCAATCCTAACTGCGATTGAGTTATTCGAATAGACTAAGAATCAATGAAAGGAAACAGTAATTTTTTCAGTTCGGAAGATCACATAGAAATGACCAAAAAAAGCGAACTAGATAAATTACGATGAATTTAGTGCAGCTTCGCTGGAGAATCATGCATTCAACCAAGTTCCCGGTGGCACTGGGTAATCTATCTGAGCGCGCGAGGAAGGGTTTCACTCGGATATATTGGCATAACTACATAACTATTTTCAGTCTCAAAATTCCAAACAGCATTTTTATCGGTAAAAGTCTAGCTTTCCTTTAAAAATACTTTTAAAAAACTGCCGGAAGAGTAGAAAATGTTAAATAAATATTTTAAATATCAATTTGTTTAAAATTTGGAAAAAAATAAAGCAATAGATTTCATACAATAAAAGACCATGAAACCCCTTCAGGATTCACTCATAGAAAGTTCAATTCTCATTTGTTGAAAGGAAGTTGTGACCATTTGAAAATAGCCGCTTTGTTCGGGGGATGCAAATTTCACTTCCCGTAGCGCGAGGAGGAATGGTAGTAACAGTCTATAAAATGATAGGTATACTACTATCATATAGGCAAAAAACTCTAAAAATTTTAAGGCAATTTAAAGACATGACTTTTGAAGTAGGCGCATTTCTGGAATAATGCCCCGTGTATGTAAATGTGACGTTTAATAATGTAGAAAACGAAATAAAAATAACACGTAATTTGCGCATGTTATTAACTTCATAAATAACAACGAATGTTAACCGGAGGACGTTCCCCTGGCCTGTTCTGCTTACCACAGCACCTAATGAAAAATCCTAATACACTGATGGTGTGGAACAATGACATTCATATTTGTTATTATAAAATTCTTTAGAATTGAGCGCGTGGCGTCTAATGGAGTTTCTGAGAGTAATTGTGGTGTCAATTCGAATACCGCTCTGCTGTCCATATTTATGCCCGCCCGCCGATTTCTATTGTCATTATATATTCCACGAAGAACTGTATTACTCTACAGTATTGCAACGACATCACAAGCAGAAGTTGTCAATATTTTATATTCTTCGATGGGCATGGGACTAAAGCTATTACGTCCTATTGCGCTCAAGTGAATTGTTTTACTGACAGGAAAAGTGTATCTTTGTATTTCAAATCGCTGAAACGGATTTATTTGGGGAATAAGCCGAATAAGTGCCATTTGATGTAGATCAAATCCAAATATAAGTAAAGTAGAAACAAGAAGATCCAAATAGGTAATCTTATTTTCCTACGACAATAAAATATTGCTAAGTATTTTCTGTTATATAAAGGGTTCGCTTAATTGATATGTTGATTTCTATTTTGAGGACGGTGAAAAATATATCTACGCTGGTAAATGGTAACTATCCCTGATGATAATACAGATTTCCTTATATTCAATGTTAATTTTATAGAGACAGAAACGTATTGTCACTTTAAAGTTTATGAAATAATGTACTGAATTACAAAAGTGAAAAACAACCGATATTTTTTAAGGATAGTCCAGACTGCACTTATTGACTTTAATTATAATTTGACTAAATTGAATTTGAGTAAGATCTGAGGGTAAACTCACAAATAAATTCATGAATTTCACACGTGATAAATGTAAATGTATTTTTTTATTCTTGTAAACTTCTTAGTTCAAATGTAGGGTCCGGAAGCTGCAAACACGATCCTTCTTTAGAAGATCGATCCTGAAGCAACTCCAGGTGTATGTACTCCGACTTGTTACTTGTTACTTGTTACTTGTTACTACCGCCCAGCCAAGCTTTACTGTTTGATTTTACATAAACCAATTGAATAGGTTCAAAAAATAATAACAAGTATATCAATCTTATTATTACATTATTATCGATTGCTGTGATTATATAAATTCTAGGGATTAATCAATCGCCTTTTGAACGTAAACTTTTAAAATCGTTCTGAAAATCCAAATATACTTGGTTAATGATTCTACTAATTTTTTTAAAATAATCATTGAGCGGGGCATGTTGTATTTCATAATATTGCGATTGCTGTGAGTAAAATTTTCTTTTGAATGTGAAGGTCCAACCCCGGCGAGGGTTTCATCCTAAGATCGAACGGTCTCCCTTTAGTTGAGAATATTGATTAAAACCCTAATTTACTGTATAATTCTTAGTTTCTTAATATTAAATTTTATTGTACGTATAAAAATTATAGAACTAACTCAGCGGATCAGCTTACTGCCTGACAAGACAATTGCCAATTCTTATTGTAACAATAATACGTGATGAAACCAATAATGTCAGAAAACTAGTGATTTCACGGAGGTTTTAACACTTTATGCATCATAAATGATTAAATACCTTACCTCCTTGCTATGGATCCATGCGTTTTAGAATACACTTTAAACGAATCATTTCGTGGAGTCGGGTTTTGAAAGCTCTGGCGCCCCAGAACGGTCGTCGGATTCTCGGGGGTACCTGCAAACAGCTAGGCCGTTCTGATGTACATACCTACAGAGACACAGGAACACACCGAAAAAATGGTATAATTTTTGGACTCTGTGACTGTCGAAACATAAAGATCCGTTAAAAACAAGAGATAAAAAATTTGGAAGATTAAATTACACTCTCATGAATAAGCATTTTAAAATTTCAGAAAATTAGTTGAATATCTGTATTAGACAGATACAACCTCAACGCGATGAACATGTCATTGAACCTGGGGGCGCGCCCTACGTGGAGTAACGCGTTAATCTAATTAGAGATTTCTTGATTCAGTCTATCTAAATCGTCGACTGTTAGACAGGTTTCTGGATTACTTGAAGGAACAAAAACTCTTATCAGGGCATTGCGGGGTATCTGCCACGAAAGTAAGGCACCGAGTATCCAGGGTCTTTTGGCTACTTTTTATGAGCCGCGCTTTGCGCTCTCTCCTTTCTTGTGCTCAGCAATGTTATCTATTCCTCACGGAGAGTTCCGTTAGCGGCATTTCTGTCGTGCCGGCAATATATTCCCCGTTATTATATTTTCCCCATGCTTCTGATGGACTGCCCCAAAAATTTACCTTCTACATTTTGTCGTCGGTAAGAGGAGGGTCTGAGAATATTAAAGTTTTTTTTTAGGGAGTAAAAAACAAACTTTTTTTACTTGTTTCTAAAAAACAGATACGGGAAAATTGACAAAAAATTGAAGCCTTGGGAACCAGAATACATTGACTCTTTTATTCTAAGTACCACTTGCTTGTTACATTTTCATATTGCTTAGGATTGAAAACACTTTTATATTTCAGTTTGACATTATTTAAATTAAATCAATGATGTGGTAGGATGTCGTTTACATTTACTATTGTAAAATCCTGTCGGATTGGGCGACGGGAGCCTAAGTGAGTTTCGAAGATTAATTCTGGGGCTAGGTCGAATACCTCACCACTTTTCATGTTTATTCCTGCCCGCCGTCTTCCGTTGTAATTATATAATCCACGAAGAATTCTATTTTCTTCAAATATCGCAACTACGTCACCAGTGGATGTTGTTAATACTGTTTCTGTTCTGGCTGGAATGGACAGATAGGTACTGCGACCAAATCGTAATGTAATTGGTTTGTTAGCGGGAAAATTAAATCTTCGAATTTCGAACAAGCGTTGCTGATTGCTGTGGGGAATAAGCCGAATAAGTCCCATTTGTTCAAGTTCAAATCCAAGTATGAGTGCATGAGGACGCCTTCTAGTAGATCTGGACCTGCAGCGAGAGGCCGGCTCTCTAGGATGAACAGAATTTTCAGCAGAATGATGCCTGTCGGCGGAATAAGACATTCCGGAACGAGAAAAATCAGGGATAGGTTCTCCATTAGGTAAACATTCGAAGAGTGAACACAACTCTGCAATAAGGGAGAAATGGCAACAGTTTTCTTAAATTAGATTATCAAACGCTTTTATAAAATTATGTCATTAAAAACCCCTAAAAATAGATTTATATATAAATTCATTTTTCAAAGAAACTAAGAACAATTCAAACCCAGATTACAGTACTTTTTAACCTAGAAAAACATCGAATTGAAAGGTATTTTTATTCAGAGACTATTAGCTATTAATGAATTATTATTTCGTTTTCTTTTGTCGGCTTTAAAAATTAATAATCAGGGACACAGATTTGAAGGTAAAAATTCTTTTTTTTCAACAAATAAATATTGTAACCCGCAATTTTTATGCAAAGTTAACTTGTCTTAAACTTTTAATTTGTTTAACTATAAAATAAAAAGGAAATATAATTTGCATGGGGAAACACTAAGGTGTTTCTGATATACACAATTTCTTTTTATTTAATAAGGCTTGTACTAAACTGTCCATGCATTTAAAAATGCTAAACGCTAGTCCAAGGATGACATTAGGAAAATGTTCAGGTGTAATACTTTTTGAATTTAAAATTATTTCGCGCCAAAAGATTATTACTCTAAGGGGGCTCAAGAGGCGCTGTTCTGGTGTGGGGTGTGCGTGTGGATAGAGAGTCAGCTCGACTATCATAAAAGGAAGAAGTTTTTTTAAAAACTTCGATTGTACCAACAATTGTTTAAATATAACGTGGTAAAAACTATTTGTGGTATTCATTGTACCGAGCAGAATGCTTATCAGCATTTTAGATCCTGGATTTATCGTTTCGAGAATTAAATAAGATTCCTTATTGAACATTGAACAGAAAAAGATTCTTTTCGATGAGACCCTGCTCTAAATATTCCTTGAACTTGATTTCATGAAATCGACTATTCAACTTATATATTCTTTGGTAAAATCCATAAAATTACATATCGTAAGACTAACTAAAAAATACCAATTCTAATTCATACTTAAACTCAGTTTATTCAATTTGGACACATATGATTCAGTAAAACAGGAAACATAAAATGTAAATACGTAATATTATAGAACGATACACATTTAGTTTTGAAATTCAAACTCGACGAAGTCTACGTTCTGTATTTTAAGCTCTTGTGGCTTCTTTTCAGTAGAGGTAATAATATCTCATAATCTTACTATTTATTCCATATTAGATAATTTCCGTATTTAGGCCGATGACCTGTTGCTCAGGTAAGGCAAAGGGTCCCTAACTCAGGGGGGTGGGCGTCACTCGGGCCGCGACACTTGTCGGAGGTCGTTTACTCGAAAGGCGCTCTGAGCCCCTTCTGATCTTCTCTTTTAAACTGCAAGGTCAAGAAGACTATTTTCGAGTCTTGCAGCGCTTTTTATATTCTAGCCCCGACTCTCCCTCTTTCGGTTACGCAATTCCCGGTTGCTTGGGAGTTCTTTGGAGCCTGCGCTTTAGAATATCTCCCTTGTGATGCTTACTTTACGAAGGATTGTCAAGGAGATATTCCTGTCCTGACACTCGCCGAGGTGTGTCGAGAAAATCTGACAGAACAAAAGAAACCATATAATCACTTATACTTATCTCGGCTCATTCAAGCGTGACTGCTTCGATTTTGTGTAGTAGGTCGTTTACGTCTATTTGTACGAGCCCGTACTCTTCCCTATTGTTCAAGTACGGGTTTCTCAGGTTGTTTTTATCCTCAAACTGCCATATTGCTGAGATTGGCCATACCTGTCCTGATGTCCAAGCTCGATACTTGTCGAAGTCGGCTGGCATTTCTCCCAAGTTCAGGTTGATGAGTCCCTCTAGTTTCTGCTGTGCCTCTGCCTTTCTTGTCCTCTGCCCCTATCGGTTCATCGTTTCTATGACGTCTTGATGAAGATCGAGTTTTGGGTTGAGGCAGTTGATTTTTATAGGGCGATGGTTTGTCCTTGTCATCTTTCTTAAAAGTGAGGCGATTCGGCGTGTACACTGTTATTTCTTGCAGGATATTTTTCTGCATAATTTTGCTATCTTCGGTCTGCACATATGAACCTTCCTGTATGAGGATGGCGTTGAAGTCGATGGCTATGGTGACTTCTCTCGTGATGCTTGCTTCACTTCCACCGTAGCTTCTTTCTCTTTTTCAAGGGTAATCACTATCGGCGTTGGTGCCTCCGTTTCATCAGGTCCATCATCCTCGATCGTGATAATTTCAAGAGCTGGTGGTGTTGAGTTCTCGTTATTGTTGGTTCCCACTCTTGCGTTTATCTTCTACCTTTTGCGAAAGTGGGTAGCGACTGCTGTCGATGCTGTTGTATTTGGGGGCAGTACCGCCCGAATTTTTTCGGAGGCCCTAGAACACAAGCGATGGAATTTCGTTCTCCCCACTTTCTATTTTTCTGCGCAGAAAATTTTTCAAGTCGTCGGCGTGATATTGTCCTCTCTGTCAATCATTGTCCTCAAAATATAGACATTTGTTGCAACTTGTTTCTTGACTCGGCATGGCCCTTCGTAGAGTGAGAGTAGCTTTGCCATGGCTCTCGTCGTGGAACTTGACACATTACAGGCCTATGCTAAAACCCATTAGCTGACCTTGAAGGTGATTCCTTTTTTCTTCACATTTATCTTCCCTAATAACCTCTCCCTTTTTGTCTTGATTCGTTTTCGAAGTATCATCAGCTTCTCTTTTAGATTACTTTGAGGCGGTAGGGGGATGTCAGATAGAAGGTCGATACATCATCTCCTAGGCTTGTGTCCCCACATGGCCTCATATGGCGTGATTTCAGTTGTATCATGATGTGATTCGTTATTTACTTTTTTTATTGTTTTCCAGTTGTCGGTACCATTCACTATGTTGATTTGGCGGTAGGAGGGTTCGAAAGAGCTTAGCTAGTTCTCTATTAACACTTTAGACCATATTAGCCTGTAGATGTCTTATTGATGTCAATATGATTTTCATTTTTCGTTGTTCTAGGGCCTGGCGCTACTTGTGACTGGTGAATTGAGTAACTGGATCTGAAAGTAGTTTTTGTGTTGCGCCGATTTCTTTTGCAAATTCGTCTAATTTTTGTACTGCTATTTCACTGGTAGCTTTGGGAATATGATACAATTTAGCATATTTTGTGAAGGTGTCGATTATGACTAGCAGATGTTCATAGCCATATTTAGCTTTCGTTAAATGCCCGAAAAAATCAATTGAGATTATCTCGAGAGGTTCTTTTGCTAAGAAAGGCTCCTGTAACTCTTGCGATGCTGTTGTAGATATCTTATTTCTTTAACATATGTCACACGTAGCCAATGTCTGTCTTGTGAGTTTAGCCATGCGTGACGCGTAGAAAGACTCTCGTAGTATCTTGTATGCCTTTTCCACCCCTGGGAGGCTTAAAAAATGTGACATTCCCATATAATGGTTTCAATCGTACGTGACGGTACATAAATTCGATAAATCGTGACATCGAAGTGCTCAGGAATTTGAGAGGAAACGAACTAGGGCTAGCTTCAAACTAGTTTATTTAGTGTATATAGTTTATATAGCCGACTAGTCTAAAATTTTATTATAGGGCCATTTGCCACGAAAATATACTAAAAGATGGCCGCGATAGTTCTCGTAAGAAAAGGTTTCTTGATTTCACATTGTTCTTCAAATGATCCTGAAAATATTAGCAGGTAATCTTTTGGAAGGAATAACGAAGAGTCTTTCTTAGCTCTCTATTCAGAGTGAAAACTAAAGTTAGAAGACTTAGAATATTTCTATAAGAAAAATACTTAGAGAAATTTTCGAAGACACTTCTTTTTTGGAAAAGGGGATAGTTGGAAGGCAGGATAAGGAGGAAAACAGTCCTTCAGATCTCCCTTCAGGGTCACCTCTTCCGATCTTCCTTTTAAGCTGCAAGATCAAGAAGACTATTTTCGAGTCCTGCAGCGCTTTTTATGTCCTGGCCCCGACTCTCTCTCTCTCTCTGGTTTACGCAATTTTGACTGCGCGGGAGTTCTTTGGAGCCTGCGCTTTTCAATATCTCCCTTACGATGCTTACTTTACGAAGGATTGCCAGGGAGGTATTCCTGTTGCCTATTTTTAGGGAGTTTCTGCAACTCGCTTTTTACAATATATTATATTATACTATGCAAATCATTATCATTTGTACACAATTATATTTTATTGTTTGTATTTTAGAATTCATAAAAATAAAGATGTTTCTTGGTTTGTTTCACATCATAATCCTACCGTAAGTGACATATCTAGTATTGTAAAAAGACGTGCTTGAACATATTTGTTACAAAGATTTTCTATTTTTTGGAGGTCACAATTTTAAACATCTGCATAAAATTTTGAAAATATTTAAATAGTGAGTGTATAAATAATCACACATACAAATTATTTTATAAAATCTTACTTACAGGAAATTTCTTAGACAAAGTAACATTTTCAGAACACATTAAAACTAACATTTTTCATTAGGTTGAGTTCAGATCAAAATTTCGTGAAGAATACTAATATTTTCCTCTGAGAAACTAGTTTCTAAAAGTTTTGTTGCTCTGTCTACCTTTTTCAAAAATAATTTGTAAGTCTAAAAAGGTAATTTTTTTACATTCTCATAATTTATGATTGAGAAATAATTGGAATTGTCCAAAATTTGACACCACAGTTTTTTAATGGATCTCCACGTTTCGAGAACCCCTGAATCCGAAAATCAAGTTTTTACGATATCTTATGTCTGTCTGTCCGTCCGCCCATCAGTAAACACGATAACTCCTGAAAAAATGAACGAATAAAATCGATCTTTGATATACTTTTTTCAGATCCTAAAAGAAAGGTTGGGTTCGTTAATCTTCCATTCTGGATACTAATTCAAAAAGTCAGCACATTTTGGAAAATCGAAAATTCAAATTTTTAAGCACAAAAAATAATAAAAATTTGTATTTTGTGGTAAAGCCACGCAGGATACGAAAAAAGATGACTTTACAAAAATCGTGATACCAAAAAAGATCTAAAAATTTGTAACAAATCATTTTTTGATAGGATACGTAGTTTTGATTAAAAATAAAAATGAAAAGTTTCAGGAAAAAAGACAGAACGTACAAAGAAAAACGGATAGAAAAGTTTATAACCTGAAAAGAGATACAATTTTCCTCAATAATTTATTACATTTTGATAATTTATGATGGAGAAAGTATTAGAACTGCTAGAAATTTGACATCACAATATTCAAATTTTGAACCAAACGACGCAAAATATGAAAAAAGTCTCATGTCCCTTGCTGTAAGTTTTTAAGGTAAACTGTTTCATAATTATAAATTTTCATTTGGGCAAATAAAAATTTTATTCTGGTCTTCACATCCATATTCTTTATAACCCTAATTAGGACCTGCTTTCATGGTACAATGCATCGACGGTTTCGTTAACAAATAAGGAATTCTTTATTTTAAAACGTTTTCATTGCAAGACCAAAGAATTTAAGCCCAAAAACCTAAAAGTATTATAACCAATAACCCGATAACTATATCTTTTAAGTTTTCATTTTACTACGTGACTATTATAACAAGGAAAATCCTACACAAAAAAAAACTCATTTTCCCTATTCATCAATTCTTATTCTAATTTACCGCTCCTTCATTTACTGATTAATTTGAGAAAGTATTGAAATATCAGGATACGTCTGAAAATAAGGTTTATTTCTAGATGTGCGCAATTTCGGATGGTACACGTGGACATCACAACGTAAACAACTAGTATTGTTTCATCTGCGCACGTCAATATTTAGAAGGTTGCCATATGTGAACTTCGAAATTTTGTCCTGTACTTTCTCCTTTAGAAATTAGTATGGATAAAATACGCATCAACAATAAACTTGGAAAGAAAAGAACAGTTAGAATAGAATTTAGATTAAATCGCACAAATTCTGATTTCCGTGTAGCTTAAAAAAATATACGTAAAACTATATGCATATAAATTAAGTTATTGTATTCACCAATAGAGTTGAGTAAAACATCGAAGAATACCAGAGTTTGCAAAATTCTCATCTTTTATAAATAGAGAAAAAACTAACTTATGCAGTAATGAGTAATGTGTCTATCAATAGGACAATGGAATATTCCGCTTCTTCATTAGGTTATACACTATATCCTATAGTCTTTATCTTATATAACTCATACGTCAAGTTTGCTCTTCTAAGTTATTTACATTTCATTAGATTTACTTTCCAGAAATAAACTTTATTACCTAAATTCATTAGAATCCTTATCACTACTTTTATCATATTTAATATACGAGAAAACTTGGAGTTCACATTGTGAATTGATACATTGTATAATATCCGCTGTATATTATAATGGCCCATTTGAAAGTATAGAGTAATATTATGAATTTTACAAGACAAGTTAAAGAATTGGAAAGATAGTATGTATGAACCGTGACAAATTATGTATAGAAATAGTTGACTGAATAATAATACAGGTTTGATTCAGGTACCAAAATATTTCTTTATTTTTAAAAAAAGATGCATTTAAATGTAGTGGAATCCTTTTTGATGATCTCTCTTTCAAACTGATAATCAGATCTCGTCGATAATACTCGCCAGTAACACCATTGATTAAGTGACAAGGAGAGTACTTAAAAAGGAACAATAACAAATTCCATAACAGTTTGGCTGTTTTTGAACAAGCTCCGTCTTCGGAGGCACCGATAGTACAATGCAACTTCTTTTCTTTACATTTTTCGTAAGACTGCGTCTGTTTGTTAATTTGTATACATATTATGCAAGCATAAGGAAATAATATTTTAAGTAAAATTTTGTTAAAAATGTTTGGCACACTCGGTTATTAACATATCACATTTCTAAATAAATAAAATTTCGTCACAAACATACTTCTTAAGGATACAACCTTTTCAATTAAAGAATAGAAATAAAATGAATGCCAAGCATATAAATATTCTTCAAATCGTCAATTTATCACATTGGAATTCTTATTTGATACACAGTTTTATTTTTAAAAATTACGCATAATGCAGAATATTTTACAAACTTAAATTAAAACATGTCAGAGATTTTCTAAATTTATTATCAGGCAATCAATGCAATCATATAACAAAAAAACAAAAAGAAAGAGATCAAAGAGCCAGGAATCGGAGCGTTTTAGGTTGGACCAGTCCGGGTGCCGGGTGGACACTTGTAATTATTAAGGGTATGGGTCTGAACCTGGACCCTTTAATTTCTGTAGAATCCTGATCAAGACCCGGAATCTTTTAAATTTCAAGGCTTTTTATCATAATAGCAATCGGTTCGAAAATTTCATATTTTGTTTTATAATCAAAATAGAGAACAATAAAACTGAAGCTTAAAGTTAGCTGTTCTTACATTTCCACAGTGAACCTGTTCACCCTCATAAAAGTCCAGTCGGCAGACTCCCCGAAGGGAGTCTAATTACCCGGAACGAATGAACCCGCGCATTGTTATGAGATTTTGGCCAATGAGAAAAACTTACAATATGAGATCATTGATAAATTGAATTTTAATTGACAGAATGAATTTATTGAAATAGTTACAAGAAATTAAAAGAAGATTCACAAAAATTCAATAATATTTGCAGTTTGTAATGTAAATGTATAGGGAATAAAGAACTTCTTTTCATTTATACCGTATATTTCTATCAAATTTACGGTGAAGACGGTATTAAAAAAAAATTTCTGCGTATGTAATTTTCAATCCATAAGTAGAGTGTCTTCTAGTATTTTATACACGATGAACCATTTTAATCTATAATTCTAAATATCTTCTAAATTACTTTATCTACGAAAAAATTATTCGGACATCAAATTCTTCGACATCAAATCGACAAAACTTTCCTGACTGGGCTTTCGTAGCGTCAACATTGTGAAATAAAAATTACTGTTGTGGGCCAACACACAGTGTTGTTCGCTGTTTCATGAGCAGGAAATTGTACACCACATCCGACTGTGTAATCTCGCCTATAAGTCTCAATAAAGATTGTCGCTGGCGCCTATTTTTAAATCTTAAAAGTTATTTTTGTATTTTTTCATTCTCATCCATAGAAGGTATTAGATTTGTGTAAAATGTGACCCCCCCCCCCGTTTTTGTCAAATTTCCACGTTTTGGGACCGCCTGAATCCAAAAAAAAGGTTTTTACGAATGAGCCTGTGTGTGTGTGTGTGTGTGTCTGTAGTTTTTAGTTTGTAGCACGATATCTTTCGAAAGAATTGACAGATTGAATTGGCCTTTGGTATACTATTTAGTATCCTAAAATAAAGTTCAAGTTCGTTAGCCAGCCATTCTGGGTGTAAATTCAAAAAGTAAGCGTATTTTCAAAATTTTTGTAACCACTTTTTTTGAAATTTAAAAATTGTCTGCACGGATATTCATAGTATTTAATGAAACGAAAAATTTATGCAAATGGCTTTTTTTATAAAAACAAAAATTTACAACAGTTATAGCATTTACAAAATTTCAAAAAACACACGAAAATCAACATTTAAAGTCAAATAACGCATGATGTGAAAAAGAGTCACGAGACGAAAAATGTTTCTTTTCCAATCCCCAACAAGATTTTTTAAACACCTTTTTGATTTTTCTTAAAACATTGAAAATTCAAATTTTGAGCGAATAAAAAAAGAATAAAAAATAAAAAATTACACTTTGCGGTTAAAATATTAAAATAGGTAAAAAGATGACTCATCAAAAATTGTGCAATTCAAAAAGATCTACAAATTTGTTATGGATAATTTTTCGATAGTATCTGTATTTTGTGTTTTAATCGTGAAACACGATATTAACAATAATAAATCAGCTCGCTGCGTGGGCACATTCTCATAACAACTTACGGTTTTTAATTTTCCTATTCGTCTCGTGTGTGGGTTTTCAAAAAATTGACTTTTTTTTAATGTTCTTCATGCAATTTTTCACGATTCAAACAAAAAAAAGAACACTGGGAATAAAAATGACTGGTTTGATTCAGAATAACGTACAGCCCACAGATCTTCACCAATTTCGACAAAAAAATGGGGAAAAAAGCTAATAAGATATCTTAGAGAGTTTTCCAGCCTCATTTTTGAATTAGGTTTTCTTTTTTTTTATAGATTAACAAATATGACGAAAGAATGGCCTTTTTTCTAGGTGTCTTCCCGATGTTCGTCAATAACAGGATAATGGTTAAAAGCGCTTAAGTTGCATAAAATAGCATTAATTAAGGATATTCCAATATTAGACAAAATACAAAAAAAATTTCTTAACAACAAATTATTGGTTGAAAACATGTTGTCTACGATTTTCCATAAATACACATTTTTCCAAGTTATGTTGCAAGAAATTAGAATCGAAACAATATTATATAAAAAAATTTCTTTTCTGATTATAATTGTTTATATTATAAACAAATTTAATGTACGAATTCAGTAATCAGGCATTTTTCGAAAGAAATATTAGTTTTTTTCTATTTTTCTATTTTTTTTATTCGGAAATGATTATTCTTATGATTTTGTAAACAAATCTAATAAAAAATTCTTTTTTGTTTCAATATCAGACTTTTAATTAGGATCTTCATAATAAATTCGGCAACCTTCATGATGAGTTGACACATTTTATGATTTTTAAAAGCAAAGTTAATAAACAAATGCATTATTCGGGCATCTGTGGACGGAAAAATGAGTTTTTTTTCGATTTCAGTCGTTTTAATTGGAAAGTTCATGATGATTTCAGAAAAATTCATAATGGATTAATTAATTTTATATATATTTAAAAACAAATTTAATAAACGAATGCATTATTCGAGCATCTGTCGATGGAAAATTAATTTTTTTCGACATCCTAATTAAAACATAGAAAAAAACGAATTTTTCTGTAAACAAATGCCTGATTAATGCATTTGTTTATCTAATTTGTGTAAAAAAATAATAAAATTTATCATCTTATCATGAATCTTGCTAAAAGTCAACTTCCCATCTGAAAACACTGGCATTGAAGAAACCAAATTTTTATGCCGACAAATGCCCCAATAATGCTTTTGTTTAAAAGATCATAAGATTAATAAAAAATAATGAATTTTGCTTTAAATATCATAAAGTCCCGAATGAAAAAAAAATGTACATCGAAAAAAAAAATTTCTGTCGAAAAATGCCTGATTACTGCATTTGTTCAGAAAATTTCTTCCAATATAACTAGAAAAAACGTATGATTATGGAAAATCATAAAAAAACATTTTTTCAACAAATAGTTTGTTTCTAAAAAATTTTGTTGTTTAATAATATATTTAATATTGGAACATCTTCAGCTTATATTAGTTTATGAAACTTGGGCGATTTCAACACTTTTCCTGTTATTGACGAGCACTGTGAACATCAACTAGATAAAATGGTCATTTTTTCGTCATATTTGTTTGTTTATTTATAAGAGATTAAAAACCTAATTAAAAAATCAGGCTCGAGAACTCTCTTAAAAATTTTAACAGCAACAACGCTGCTGAAACTTAGTTAAACTTCTTAGCATACAGCACTAACCAGCTATGACTCTTGGTTGAAACTAATCGCCTCCCACCCACGCCCTAAACCCTCGGTAATCGGAGTATTGTGGGTCAATGAGGTAGGGATTTAATTTAGAAGTTGAAAAAAATTAAGGCTGATGTGTAGACCGTATGTGCTACTAAGAAGGAGCTTTAACAAAAAAGAAGTCACCAATTGTCGCGCGCCCTAGGCGCGCTCAAATTGTGGGTCCGGATGCAATAAAGGCACATAAAATTTTTTCGTGCGAAAACGAAGTCCCCTGGAGGCTTTAGAAAAAATTTTCGAATTTTAATTTTCAAA
>NC_046658.1:171409111-171414044 GCF_010883055.1 Belonocnema kinseyi | reverse complement strand
TGAAAATTAAAATTCGAAAATTTTTTCTAAAGCCTCCAGGGGACTTCGTTTTCGCACGAAAAAATTTTATGTGCCCTTATTGCATCCGGACCCACAATTTGCGAGCAAAGCGAGCTGCGGGCGCAGCGCGCCCTTAAGAATGTGCCCGCGAAGCGGGCGACTTTTTTACAATCGTTTTCGTCTTTCTTGATCCTATTTTTCATGTACCTTTTGGCCAACGGCAAAATGACAACTTAATTGTAGTCAAACGTTTGTGCGTCATAAACTTAAAACTGTATATTGGTATCATTGATCTTTTCTATTCGTCTCTTTATTTATTTGTTCATGAATTTAGTTGGGAAATCATTATCTTTTAGTATTTCATTTAACTTTTAAAATATTGTTTTGTTAATTTTGGATCTGATATTAAACAGCCCTTACCTGTAGGACCATAAATTACAGATATTTAGTCTTTAATCGCAATATTAGACTTGAAATTTACACATCTACCTGAATTAATGTCTTTAAGGTACCAGTTTGTAATAAGTTTGTTGTTTTCTCGAAGAATTGTAACGTCCAAGCAGTTGACTCTATCACGACTTTCGTTTTCGATACTAAACTGGATTCGAGGATGATATACATCAAAAGCCTCCAAAAGTTGTTCAATAATATCTTAAGTACGCATGTGATGATATCGTCCACATACCTGAAGAAAAAAATATCATCTAAAGACAGACTTTTAAATACATCTTGTTCCAGTTTTTTAATAACTAGATCTGAAATTGCAGCAGATAACGGGGAACTCATAGGTATAAAAAATTTCTACTTACAAAATTCGATTTGAAAACTTCAATAGAAATTATCGCTGCAAAATTCAAAAAGTTCTAAATCCTGTTTACACGTTTTTAACGAAAAAATAGAACATTTTATAGATGTCTTTTTCAAACACGAAGGTTTTACTGCATAGTTGTTTTCAAATTTAAATATGACGTCGGTAAGTTTAGAGGTTATGTTTTGAGTTTAAAATTCTCCCTTTTTATAGAAATTTAGTATTTCGCTTGAACATTATTTCTTGAGTCCGTGATAAATCTCCCAAACGTCAAAGCTTCCGAAAATGAGCGATGAGTAACCCGAAAAAGCTCCCACCAATCAGAGCACAAGCTACAAAAGTTCCCGTTTGAAAATAAAATGAAACACAATTTTTTAAAAATACACCGTCCTCGCCCTATGACAGTTTGCACAGCTCACGCTCTGATTAGTAGGAGCTTTTTCAAGACACGCAAAACTCATTTGTGGGAACTTTGCGCTTGCGAGTTTTGTCACGGATTCTAATTTTGCGAACTGAAAGAAGAAAATACTCTATTTTTGGTTGGAAATCGATCTTCTTTCATTCAAAATTCAACTATTTGCTTGAAAATGCATCTTATTGGTTTATCAAAAATCTTGCTATATTTGATTTAAAGAGATTTTTAACTTAAAAGTTTACTAACTATTCCAATTGAATATATCATCATTTTAGTTTAATTATTCCACTTTTAGTTGACAATTTATCGCTTTAAATTAAAAATTTGACTGCTTCAAATTTCTTACTATCAATAAATAATTTGTTGCAAAAATTTCCGCATTTATTTCTGTAAATAATAGGCGCAATGCTGGACGATAGACGTCAACAATATAACGTATACGTGAACAGTTGGAATGATACCATATGTGCACCTCTAAATTTTTCCGGTACTTTCTAGTTTTGAAATTTTTATGAATACCGTATCAATTAGGATACGGTCCGACTTTCAGTGTGATAACATACACATTCTGCATGCTTCGGAATTTAATTCAGATTAAATTCGTACTAATTACGCACAAACTTAGAAATAAAGTTTGCAAGAAAATAAGAATCGGGATAGATTTCAGATTAACTCGCACTAATTTTGATTTAAGTATAGTTCAATGAATATATATAAAATTGTATATATATTGCATAATTGTATTCACCAATAGAGTTGAGTATAATGCCCAAGCATACCAGATTCTGAACAATCCTCATTTTTTATAAACAGAGAAAAAACTAACTCATGCGATTATGAAGAATTTGTCTAGCAATGTAACTAAGGAATATTTCACTTCTTCATTAGGTTATATACTATATCCAACTTATATTATACTCTTTCACATTACGTAGGATAAACAATAGTAACAGTAGTGATATTAGTTCCTAAAATGAGCGAGCTTCCAGGGCTTCCGTTTCCTCTTACCATAAAAAATGCATTTTCCACGATATTAAAAACAATTTTCGCTTTTTACTGTCCTTTTTCAGGATCACCCGTTTGGCCCTGCCCTACTCCTTTGCTTTCCCTTACTTCTTCCAATTTTTTTATCCACATCACTCCCTATCCACTACCATACAAGATCCATTTTATACACTCATCCACACTCAAGTATCCCTCTTCGTCTCCTGTACATCTGTCTAATACATGTGCCCATGACTACATTTTGTATCTACATACTCTGCATAAATTCTCCTCTTCATCCATCCAATATCTGCATTCTCACACTCCTTCTCCCATTCTGAACCGTACAACCTTACAACGTTTTTCTCCTTTTTTTATTTTTTGCAGATATTCTGGTTCCGTCAATCCTTTGACTATCATATACCATCTATTGTACTTCGAGTCTATAATCTTTGTCCATCTCTCTTCTCCTTGTTTAACCAATAGCTCTAACTCTATGTTCTGCCACTCCATAACCCCTTCTCGAATATTACACACCCTTCTAATTTTTCTCCTTTCTTCTTCCCATTTTGAATTTCCCACATTACCTCTCGCTCCATCATTCCGAAATTCGCCAACACATGCTTGTGCAATTCTACTTCCCTCTTCCCTTTTTAGCTTCTCTTCAAACCTCCAGGCTCTCTTACGTAACCATATTTTCTCTCCCTAACTCTTCTTTTAACATATATCCTGAGCAACTCCAGCTAACCCCCATTACCCACCTCAGAAATCGCTCATGCATGCTCTCTACTTTCCTATGTTCCCTCCATCCCCAGATCTGCACACCATAACACAACACTGCCCACACCAACGCATCAAACAACCAGACCCTTATTGTCTAATCGTTTTTAAACCTTCTCTTTCCTATACGCCATACCTGGCCTAATACTTTACTTACACATTCAATTCTTTCCCTCACCTGCAGTTCGTTTTCCCCTCCTGCCTCGAACCAAAAAGCCTAGGTAACAGAACTCCTCCACAATTTCCACTTTTTGTCCGTTCATCTTCCAAACGTAATTTATTTTGCTCTCTATTTATGATACACATCACCTTTGTCTTATCTACGTTCACCATCAGCTCTTTTGTTCCCACATACTCTTCGAAGATTCTCACCATTAGGTTCATCCCCTTCTCATCATCTGCTAATAGAACTACATCGTGCAAGTATGCTAGAGAGTATAGTTTGCTATTACCCATAACCGTTCTACATTTCCCTTTCTACTTTAGCTTCTCCTCGAAGTCTTCCAGTAGGATATTAAATAGTAACGGACTCAACGGGCACCCTTACCTTAGACTTCGGCCTGTCCAGAAAACCTGCCCTTTTTTCTTTCCTATGTTCACCCTAATCCTGGCTTCAGTAAAAATTTCCTTCATCCTCTCCACCAATTTTTCCTCTACACCCCTCTCTTTAATTGCCTGTCATAGCAATTTTCTGTTCACTGAGTCAAACGCTGCTTTGAAATCTACGAACAAAGCGACTAGTTTCCCTTTCTTTGTTCCCAAATTTCTGTTGACTAAATAGTTAAGTACGTAGATGTTGTCTATATTTCCCATCCCTTTTCTAAATCCTGTCTGATTATGTTACTTTCTTTTTGTTTTACCTACATCTCCAACCTTTTTCTTAAGATTTCTGCATATATTTTATAGCCGACTGACATAAGAGTGCTCCCTTTGTATTCTTCTACCTTCTTTCCTCCCTCTTCCTTGACGAGCGTTACCACCAGTCCCGTCGTCCACTCTTCCGGCCAATCTTCCCGTTTCCAGACCTTGTTGCACATCTTCCGCATCGCATCCCTAATCCCCTCTCCTCCAAACTTCATAACTTCGTTCTCAATCTCATCTTCTCCTGTCGCCTTAATTCTTTTGAACCTATTTATTACCTCATCCACTTCTTCTCTTGTTATCTCGTTCTCTTCCTCCATTTCTCCTCGGACTATCCTACGCTTTTCCCCTTTGATCTAATTTTTCTCTCCCCCTAATAGGCCCTTATAATAATCCGTCCATTCCTCCATTTCTATTTCTTCGTTAACGCCCTTCCTTTCCCCTCTATCTCTATTTATCACATCCTACATCCTGCATTCTTTGATCGCTATTTCTACTTCTGCTTTATATTAATCCTTTCCCCTTTGTCTTTTTATTACCAGCATACTTTCATGTTCTTTTTTCCTCCTGTTATACTCCTCCTTCTCCATTTTCCCTGTTCTTCATTGGCTCACACACTCTTTTATTCTTTCTTTTCTCTTCCAGCATTCCTCGTCCCACCAGCCTCTCTTTCCCCCTACTCTTTCTTCATTAGTACTCAGCTCATCCTTTACCTTTTCAATGGACCCCTTCAACCTTTCAATTAACGAGTCTATTCCCTCCTCTTTTTCATAGTTAACTATCTCCTTTTCCAACTTTTGTTCAAACACTTTTAATTTATCTACCTCCCAGACAGTAAAAACCTAATTTCACCTTGCAATCAAATTTAATTTATTCACCACGAATCTGCATGTATAACATAATCTGTCAATAACTGTTTTCTTCTCATAACATAAGTAATTACATAAGCAATCTTAACAACTAATTCATTATCGATAAGGCGATCTCACTCACTCACTCACTCACTCACTCACTCACTCACTCACTCACTCACTCACTCACTCACTCACTCACTCACTCACTCACTCACTCACTCACTCACTCAC
>NC_046658.1:171404170-171409011 GCF_010883055.1 Belonocnema kinseyi | reverse complement strand
TAAGATTTAATATTTAATGTCTTTATTGAGTTAATCACATTAATGATCCGAAAAGATCGGACAACGATCTGTCGCGATTCATTGCTGCTCGCACACTATTTTTTTCAAGCGACAAGGCTATCATCACATACTCAAACTGAGAATTCACGTGACTTGAAATATCCCTTTAAATAATAAGGAAAATAAAAATAGCTTTCAAATAGGCGAAAAATTACACCAGCCCCCCCCCCCCCCCCCCCCCCCCCCCCCCCCATATTGATCCTTGAAAGTCGGATATGAATGTGGCGCAAAGTTTTTTCTTCCTGGCGCATATGAGCGCATTTGAATCCCCATAGAAAATTCCTTCATCAATGCAGACTACAAACTTTTTATTTGGTTGGTTATCATCACATCTGACATAACTCCTACAGTTTTGCAGCGCAAATTTTTTCATCAGTACCGGAGCCCATTTTTAAATCCTTGAAGTCATTTCTATATTTTTAATTTTTTAATTCACAAATTTTTGTCCAAAAAAATAAGACTATGGCAGATTTCACTTAAAAGTTCAGTTTTTGATCTTTTGTTCACTATTGTTTTGTTGCGTGACTTGCCTCAATATCGAATAAAGCCTAAATCATATACTAGTTTTTAAAATGTGGAACACAGTAATTTGTGTGAGTGGGTATAGAATTTTTTATTTCTGTAAACGAAACCCATAAAGGCAACCAATCGCCTACAACCTGTCGTGCTTCTCCCGCATGAGCAGTAACGTACGCCTCTATCTACACCAGATCGCAACACCTTTGAGCAAGTACTGACACGAACTGTAGCAGTACGTCAGGTTGCACGCGATTAGTTGGCTTTATGGGGTGTTGCACATACGTCACGCCCTTGAGACGTCTCCAGCGCACTGCATCGGATTTTCTTATGCGACCACCTTTTGTATCAAAGGACTGTTGTTTCATGCATCATTCACTCCATTCGCACCCTTTTTATTTAAGACCTTTGGATTCAAATGCTTTCTTTTTGAATGCTTATTTGAAGACCAGTTGATTCTTTGGTTGGTATTTGAAAGATTTACTGTAAGCTAAGGTAAAGGAAAACAAAGCGTGATAAACTATTGTTACAATTAACACGTGCATGAGAAAACTCAGGTTCCTATAAAATTTGATGACATTAAACAATTTAAATGAGTTTTTCAAATTATTTGCTAGAAATTCGATTTAAAAATCTCAAAACAATAGTCTCTAAAAGTAGAGCTAGAAATCTACAAGTAAACATTACTGTTACATATCGTAATAACAATATAAGGTCAATCAATATAAGCCAATAATTTGTAGAGAATAAGAAATAACTTTGCTCACTTGTTTTCGAAAAATGGATACTGGGAAATTGACAAAAGATTGAAGCGTTAAGAAATATAATACACTGACTCTTTTAATGTTGGTAACAGTAACTTGTAATATTTTACGCTTACATCGGATCACTATCAACATTATATTAGTGTTTAATTTTTTTATGTTAATTTAATGAGGTGGGGAAAGGTCGTTTACATTTGCCACTGTAAAATGCTGTCCGATTGAGTACTTGCTTCCTAATGGAGTTTCAAAGACTAATTCTCGGGACAAGTCGAATAGCGCACCACTTCCCATGTTTATGCCGGCCCGCCGTTTTCCACTGTAATTGTATAATCCTCGAAGATATCTATTCTGCTCTACAATTGCAACTACATCACCAGTGGATGTTGTTAATACTATTCGGGCTTCAGCTGAAACCGGTATAAAGTAACTACGTCCTAATCGTAATGTAATTGCTCTACTAGCAGGAAAATCGTATCTGCGGATTTCGAACCGCCGGTGTGGATTAATGCGGGGAATAAGCCGAATAAGTCCCATTTGTTCAGGTTTAAATCCAAATATGAGTAAATTAGGACGTCTTTTACGTGGAGACCTGGACCTGGAACGATGAGCAGGTTCTTCAGGAGGAACAGGCACATTAGGAGAAAGATGTCTATCTGAAGAAGAAGAACTTCCGGACCGAACAACATCAGGGATAGGTTCACCATTTGGTAGACATTCAAACAGTAAACTCAACTCTGTAATAAGGAACATAGGGTAAAATTGGTCTTAAATCAGACAACCGTATATTAGAATAGTATGCACCCTAGTGGTAATGTTTCAGGAATGTTTAGAGGTATTGTGGGATTATTGCCCAAGAAAAGTTCTGACACGTTTGAAAATAAATCACACGTACACGTACTATTCCAATAAATAAAACTGATTAGTTTTTTCATTTAAATTTAGTTCTTAAATTGCATTTAAGCGCCACAAAATCTTAGATTTCCCTCACTGATAATCATCAGTTTATAACGAATAGGCCGAAAACGCGCGACTATTGGTTCTCGCACTTTGCGCTCGGTCTTTGTATTTTCCCTACATTTGTTTGCAGGCCTTTTAAAATCAAAGTTCAACTAATCAAGCCCTCTAATTTGGCGATTGTGAATTCTCTTTTATTGAAGCCTCTTCGTCCTTGGCGAACACGTTTTCATCACATATCTTGTGCCTTGCACAATTTCATAATTTTCATAATTCATTTTCATAATTACTTTAATATTTGCTGCTTATTCTGCACTGCTTTTTATTCTCGGCTACCATTAAAAAGCTATTATTTCAGTAAATGTATATTATCACAATTCATAATATGTTTTGCAATTGAAACATACGTACTTTTATTATAAATTCTATAAAATTAAAAAAGAGTGCTCATCGTATAAAAAACAATTTTGTTAATAAACTCTTTATTACAAGTTGTTTCGTTTTTTCATGAATTAAATTTGTTTATTTTTACTGTTACTTTTTACGTTAAAACAAAAACCCTAGCGTAAAGTGAAAAGTGGCTCAAAGAAAATTAGTAGATATAATTCTGCCGAAAAATTTTATTAGTGAAAAAATGTATTACAAATTTGTAGATCTTTTATTCATGCACAATTTTTTTATTAATGAGTTTTCGTACAATTCATCATTTCTCCAAAGATTTTACTTCTTATGGTCAATGTTATTGCCCGCGAGTGAAACAAAAACTACGCATTCTATCAAATAATGATTAATAAAAACTTTATAGATCCTTGCTTGGCTTAAAAATTTTGCATGCTTATTTTTTTCATAGCTTGTGTAAATTATCTAAAACTTTAATTTTTATATTTTCAATGCTGTTTTATAAAATAAGAAAAAAAAACTAAGAGTCCTGTCAAAAAGTGCACAATTAAAAATTCGTAATAAAAATGTTTTAATAAAATGGTGGGGCCTTTAAAAGTAACGCTCTTCTTGTTCGACTTCTTTTCGTTTCGTGCGTAATTAAGCTTGAATTTGTCATTTTCGTTTGTCTAATTTTTTAATATAATTATAATTTAATGTAATTTTTCAATATTGAAAGAAGTGGTTTTAAAATTCTTCCAAATACGCACACTTCATAATTTTTGTGCAAAGTGGCTAGCTAACGAACTTGACCTTCAATTTTTAAAACTAAAAGTGTTTACCACATACCAATATAATCAATCAATTTTATCAAAAGTAATCATGCTCACAATCATACAGACATACATACAGACATACAGCCTGACAAATATCACAAAAACGAAGGATGTCTAATTTTACATCTGATGAGGGTGAAAAAATAAAATAAAAGTCTGAAATTGTATAAAATCTGATATTTCCTGAAATTCTGCATTTCTTTAATTCTTTCAAAATTTCTTAAAATGTTTAAAAATTCTTAAAAATTTTTGAAATCCTTTCAAATCATGAAACTCAACTACATACTTCTTCAAATATTAAAAAAATATATTAAAGCAATGTTAAATGAAAAAATGGAATTTTTCATTTTTCATTATCTTTTATGCAATCGAAATTAGAATTTTAGATTTTCCTCAAAAATTCGAGATTTGTTATCATAAACTTGCAGAGTGTCTAAAATTCAATGTTTTTCTTCATTTTGTGAGTGCTGTCACTTCGGTAATTTCTTTATTATTGGAAAAAATCATGAGGATAAATTCTTCGTTTTTTTTCTGAGTATTACAAATAATAGTCCATAGATTTTTTCATGTTGAAAAAGGGGACTTCCAGAATTTTGAAAATACTCTAACTTTTCGATTTTTCATTGAAAATATCTGGCTAACGAACTCTATCTTCCCTTTAAGACACAAAACGAGTGCACCATAGGCCAATCAACTGTCGTAATTGTTTCAAAAGTTAACGTGAAAACAAACCAAACATCTACAGACACACTAACAAACGAATAGACCGACAGAGAGCAACATTAGTCAAAACTTGTATTTCGGATCTCGAAGGGTCTCAAAACCTGGGCATTGACAAAAACGGAAGGGGTCTAATTTCACACAAACCTAAAACCTTCTCTGATGATAATCCGAAGAAATGATTTTTTTTTATTAGACAATAATGGTTTTAATTCACCGCTTTATCATTCACTCATTAATTTAAGGAAGTAGTAAAATATAATGGCACGCCTTTGCATATGGTACTGTTTGAGAAGTACGCAATATCGGATGATACACGTCTACCATATAACGTTTACATTTATGAGTGTCCCATCTGCGCACGATAACAGTTGAAAGGATACTATATGTGCACCTCTAGATTTTTCCGGTACTTTCTAGTTTTGAAATTTGTATCAATACCGTATTAATTAGCATGCGGTCCGAATTTCAGTATTGATAAAATACACATTCTGGACGCTTCGGAATTCAATTCAGCTAAAATTCAAACTAATTACGCACAAACTTAGAAATAAAGTTTCCAAGAAAATAACAATCGGGATAGAATTCACATTAACGGGCTCTTATTTTGATT
>NC_046658.1:171395767-171404070 GCF_010883055.1 Belonocnema kinseyi | reverse complement strand
TGCATATTGTATTATTGTATTCACCAATAGAGTTGAGTATAATTCCCAAGCATACCAGATTCTGAACAACCCTCATTTTTTATAAACAGAGGAAAAACTAGCTCATGCAATCACGAAGAATTGGTCTAGTAATTATGTAACTGAGGAATATTTTACTTCTTTATTGGGTTATATACTATATCCAATAGTCGTTATCTTGCATAATTTAGACCTCAAGTTTGCTCTCCTGAGTTGTTTACATTTCATTAAAGTCAGTTTATTAAAAAAATTGAGTTACTAAATTCACTAAAACACATATCAATGAAATAGTACAATAAAATGTCTTTTCTATTTATTATTTATACGACAGTTTCTGCTCGCTTAATTATATTTTCATTATGCAAGCATTATGCAAAACATGTACAATTTATTAAAAACAAATTAGCACACTTGGTAGTCGTCATTCCATATTTCTCAACAAACACAATGTTGTAACATACTTATTTCTTCTGAATAAAAATTTTTTAATCAGAGAACACGAATAAAAGGAAGGCCAGAAAATATTTATTCTTCAAATCATCAAATTATGACACTTGCATCCTTATCCGAGATGCAGTTTAATTTAAAAAAAATGAAGCATGAAGAAAATATTTTACAAAAATTGAATTAAAACGTATCTCTGAGTTTTTCAAATTGTTAGCAGGTAATCAGTGCAAAGTATTTCAGTTCTTGAATTCGGTTTACGGCAAATTGTCACTGTAATCTATACATCAAAATTTTTAGCAGTAAAAATCCAGAATTTCAGCTGCAATTAAATTCTAATTATTCTATCATAAATCTTCATTATCAACATAATGTGTACCTAATCGTTTTCTTCTCATCACATAAGTAATTATATAAGCAATCTTAACTACCAATTTAGCATCGATAAGGCGACTTTGCGAATTCCATTTTTTATAAAAACCACATTTTTTATTCTTCTGGTCTACAGATTACATTGACACTTTGAAAAACTAATAATTTACAAGAGTGCTTTATATTAATTAAATTTCAAGCAGTCAAACCAACTTCAATTTCTCTTGAAATTTTTCAAAAATTCTAAAAATTACAAAACGGGATATGCGAATGTGTCTTATCATAAAAGTACAATTTCATATTGTGGCAAAAGAGTGGACGTACATAACTGGATAACTGAAAACTGAAGACAATTTCTAATTTTTTTGAAACCTTCCAAGACGCTTAAAAAAACATCTCAATGTTTTGTTTCCTATTATCGAAAATGTACTTTTGTTTGAATTTTATTGCGATATTTTTAAGTTTTTAATTATACCTAAATCATTTTAAAACTTCTGCATAACACTTTAACTTCCACCGAATATGTAAGAAATAAATATTCTAATTTACTAATGTTTAAGAGAAATTATGATTATTGTTATTATCATTCACAATAATAATTTATTTCCAAAAGAATTCCTCTTGATCAACAAATCAAAAGTAAGAGAATTTATTTAAATAAAAAGTTTCGTTTCAATTTAACAAAGTGCTTTAAAACTTCTACGGCAGTGCAACCTGTAAAGATGTAGAGCTTAGTTTTTAAGAATATATAATTCATTACTTTCTAGACGTGGTACCAAAAGGTCCGAGTGTAAAGATATATATTGGCAGTCTGGTTACAGGTGTGATCTAAGTCATGAAATATTTAGACTGTCTGGTCTAGAAGATCTCACCTGGCGCAGGTCTGACGCTAGTCTGGCCAAGGTATCATCTTTTATAGACTATCGAGTCTGGCATGTCTGGTTTAGGGACACAGGAACCAAAGAAAGTTCCAAGTTTGATCAGATAATTTTTTTGACATATTGCATCAAAGAATAAGGGTGTTTCGAATGGTAGACAAGAAAGCATTCACAATATCAACACAAAAAGTCATTTTTTTACCACTTTGAATCTGACCTCTCTGACAGACTGATAATTTTGGTCAATAAAGTGTCACAAACTGTCAGCCAGCCAATAACCCACGGCTGGGCAGTCCATACCAATTGGTTGACTATACTGTCTAGTCTGGGGCTAGCCAGAAAAAGTTACGCATTTGGCGAGACCGCCTGTTCAGGGCCAAGAATGGGAGCCTGGTTCTGACCCAGGCCAGCTTCAGTGGATTTTTCTACACGGGGGGCTAAGCTCTTCGCTTCTCCCTTTTCCGGTAAATGCGGCAGGCGATTTGGCCAGCCCTTCCTTTTATTTTATTGCAAACTAGAAAAATGCAGCAGGTAATTTTATCTTGAAATTCCGATACGAGATGGCACGTTCGGCGGTAAAACTACTAGTCATTACCCGTTCTATTCTCCTTTAAAATGCAAATTTGCACCTATAATATGTTGAATGATAAAAATAGGATCTTATGAAGTGTCAATACAGATATCGAGCTACTGCTGAGATGCGCAATATTGTCAAAATCGACCAATAATAGCTAAATGCCAGTAAATTCTTCTTACTGATATTATACAAATGTGTGCCTTTCGCGTATGTGCGCTCACATCTCG
Source organism: Belonocnema kinseyi (assembly GCF_010883055.1). Lineage (NCBI taxonomy): Eukaryota > Metazoa > Arthropoda > Insecta > Hymenoptera > Cynipidae > Belonocnema > Belonocnema kinseyi. The sequence continues at coordinate 171,401,554 of NC_046658.1, read as the reverse complement.
ATTTAAAGATAACAATAAAACGTTTTTTATCAAATTTTTAAGCATTATATAAAAATAAGAAACATTGCTCAAAGGAGGCAAGATATTTTATAGAAAGAAATTTCGATTTTTATTTAAAAAAGGAATTTCTTGTTTTTAATGATCATGTTTTCGCTATAGTAACAGTCACAGTTATAGGTTAGAGGTTAGAAGACACTATGAGAATCTTGAAGCTCGATATAAAGCCTTAAATCTTTTTAGTAGGGTTAATAATATAGCAAGAAAATTACTTTTTTTTTAAATTAAAGCGCGAGGTGGGTCCCAGGTTTCCAACAATATCTACAAAAGAAAAACTTCCATTTCTCTTATAGATGTCTGATGTTACACAAAAATTAAACTGGCGATGTCCTGAAATTTGTGGTAAATCAACCCTTTACTAGCTCGCTAAATGAAACTTGCAAATTTCCAAGGCTTCGGTTAGTTATAGCCTTTACGTTACTGTTTGTGCATTCCGCGAACAAACACCCTGACACATTCAACGATTCAACCGCCATTTTAAATGTTTAAGACTAAGTGGCGCTGCAGCGCCCCGAACCGGACGTGGAAGCACGAAGAACTATTATATGTTTGAATCAAATAAATACGTTCTTTAATTTAAGAATAAGACGTTTCAACAAAATTATTCTTTGGCGCAATAAAATCATTTATTTAAATCAAACATATCGTATAAAACAAAGAATTTCTTTCATTCAATGGGTTTTTATATCTTCCATAAATTAAAATGAAACAAATGTTTTATTAGTTGTAATGAAAAAAGTGTGTTGAATCAAGAAAATTTATTTAAACAATTCTTTTTGCTTGTATCCAAAAGATCTTTTTCTCCGTAAAGTGGAAATTTCTGCTTCCATAGGTTAAATAAAAATATACTGGAAATAGCAAGATACTTTTATTTTTATTTTTACATTCTCATACATGAGAGTGTAATGTAATCGTGCAAATTTTCGATCGCGTGATTTAAACGAATCTTTACGTTATGGCACGCAAAGATTTCGAAAATCATAAAATTTTATCGGTGTCTGTCTGTCTATATGTCTGTCCCTCCGTCCTTCTATCTGTATGTGTGGTTACCTGAATGTTGTAGCCACCCTAACTTTTAAAGGATTTGTCCAATCGAGACAGCCTTTCATACACTTTTTATGGTTCCTTAAATGAAGATTAAGTTCATTAGGAAGATATTTCCAAGCAAAATTAAAAAATTTATAGCATTTTAAAAATTTGGAAAATTTTTGTTTTAAATTAAAAAAATTGTTTTCAAAAATTCTTATAGATGGGTAAAAACTTATATTAAAGTTATCAATAACAATTTTTTTTCTTTGTACTCCTGCACTTGTTACAATTCAGTTAAGGTTCGTTACATTTGTTTGTTACAAACTTGTTACAATTCAGTTGAGCATTCAGTTGCGGATTAATGGCGTAATACATAGACTTCTTAACAAATAAAGCATCCTTTATTTTAGAACCATTTAATACCAAGACCATAGACAAAATAAAAAAAAAATTCTTTATATTGTATGAGGTCTAAAATACAACCCAAAAAATTTATTTGTCAAAGTCAAATATTTCGTAAACGCTTTGAAGGTGAAACTTCAAAAGTGACTTAATTAGGAGGCATTTCAAATGACATGCTTCATTTGCGAATAATTATTAGAAAAAACAGTGAATTTTTTGTGAAATCGATAAAAGGTTAAAGCTTTGCGAAGCATAATACACTGACGCTTCTAATGTTTTAATTAATTCAATGATGTGGAGGAAGTTCGTTTACATTTACTATTGTAAAATCCTTGCGAACTGCACGACAGGTGTCTAAAGGATTTTCGAAGACTATTTCTGGGGCCAAGTCAAATACTGCACTGATTTCCGTGTTTATGCACGCCTTTTGTTTTCCATTGTGATTATAAATTCCACGAAGATATCTATTCTCTTTCAATATCGCAACTACATCACCTGTGGATGTTGTTAATACTAATCGTTCTTTGGCTGGAACGGGCACAAAGGTACTACGGCTTATCCGTAGGTTAATTGGTCTATTAGCAGGGAAATTGTATAAGCCGAATGAGTCCTATTTGTTCAAGTTTAAATCCAAGTATTAATTCATTAGAACGCCTTCTAGGAGTTGACCTGGATCTGGCATAAGTACTTCCCGAGCGAGAAACGCTAGAGATAGCATAGCCATCCGGTAAATTTTCGAACAGTGAACTCAGTGGGCACAAAATTCGGCGACGTCCTTACGACATCGTTACCACATATTCACGACAACTTTACGACATCCTATGTCCGTGTCATTTCGGTGTCTTAGCGATAGCATAAAGACAGCGTCAGATCATACGACTTATTTACGATATCGTAAAGACACCTTAGTGAAATTGGACATGGGATGTCGTAACTTTGTCGTAAATATGTGGTAACGATGTCGTTAAGACGTCGTCAAGTTTTGTGCCCACTGGGAACTCAATTGTGCAACAAAAAACATATTGTAATGATAATAGTAAGGAAATTTTAAAGAAATTTTGAAAGGTACTTAAAGCTGTTGGTCTTGGTGGTTCGGAACCCACCTTAAACTGTCGCTCCCCATCCCACTACCAAGTAAGTGTGCGGAGGTACGTAAAAGAATAGGGAAGAAAGTTCTGGAAAAAAATTAACTCTTGGATGGCACATAAGAAGATTCCATTCTAATTAATGTATTCTCTTATACTATAAAAAATCATTACGGTTAGTTAAACAATTAAACCTGGAATATATTTCTCTGCTTTCAATAAACATAGCTAATATGTTTTTGATTTGAATTTAATTCTTAAGTTGAATTAAAGCGCAACGAAATCAAAGACTGTCATCAAAGATAGACATTATAGATAATTATACCTGGTGAACAAGTACCTACATCTTTTTAAGTTTTCGTCTTACTGTGTGATTATTAAAGTAATGAAAATCCCACACAAAGAAAAAAAACCCACTTTTCCCTTAAGTCCATTTGCATTCTAATTTACCGCTCTTTTTTAACTGATTAATTTTAGGAAGTAGCCCAATATTAGAATATTCCTGAACATATGGTGCATTTCCAGATGTGCACAATGTGGGATGGTACACGCCTATATTAATAGGTGTACATCATATTTTATAAATAGAGGAAGAACTGATTTATACAATTGAGGAAAATTGGTCCAGCATTGTAACTGAGGAATATCTCGCTTGTTTATCGGGTTATACACTATATCGTATAGTCGCTATATTACATAATACAGACGTTAAGTTCCATTTTCTGAGTTATTTAGATTTCATTAGAGTAAGCTTCTGAAAAAAAGTTAATTCTAAATTTGTTAAAACCATTATCACAATGCAATGAATATAATCGTACTGAAAAAAAAATCTAAAATTCATCGAGAAACTAATATTATGTTTAGTATTAGGGAAAAAGTGGCGTTTAAATTTTGAATTCATATATTTTATAATATACGCTCTATATTAAAATGATCCATTTGAAACTTTAAAAGCCTAGTAAAAATTTTAAGGAATATGTTGAAAGACTTGGAAAGATGGCATGTATCTACCTCATCTCACGAGGTGCCCATCCGTTTTAAATATCTATCACGTTCAATACTAAAGATATTTATTTTTGACTAAAAAACCTGTAATCTACTAATTACGGATTAATCGTACTTTTTGCAACGTCTCAAAAAAAAGTCCAATGCCATTAATAAATTACTTCTGTGACAATTTTTGTATCGAAACAGTTGATTAAAAAACAATCAGGATTGTTTTAAGTACAAAAATATTGGTTGATTTCTGCAAAAATAATTCAGCGAAACTCAGAAGAATTTTCTTTGACAATCTCTTTTAATTCGAAGGCCAGGCCAAATTTATGCTTGAAATCATCAAATTATCACATTTGGATTTGAAGCGATCTCGTTCTATCAACCTATGCAAAATTAATTAACGAATCGATTTCTTTAATAAATTACGATTGATGACAAGAGTAATTTAAATTATTTTAATTTTTAAGAAGCTTACTTATAACTTTTTTATTTAGACTGCAGTCAACCTTAATTTCTCTTAAAAATTTTGAAACACTGAAAATTACAAAAACGGATTATGCGAAGGTGTACCCACTATCAACTAAGGTATTGCTTAATTTAGGTCCAAACAGTTTTATTACAAAAATTTATTTAAATTTATTCATTTATTTCGATAGAAAGCTTTTTTTTCGGTCAAATGTAAATTTCTTATTTGTATTTTGATAATAAGAACATTTACAATATTCTGATTAAATTTGTCTCCGTATCCTTCAATGCTTATGAAGTCAATATTAATGTAAGTAAATTTATATTTTAAAAAGATGTGGGATCATATAAGATTGCCCTTGGAACATATCTTCCAATAATAACCTATTACACATATTCAAATAAAAAAGTACAATATAGTAATAAAGACAGTGATTATTTTAAAAATAATTTATTACTCTTAGAAGAGAGAAATTTTTCGAATTTAAGGGTGAAAATAATTTTTCATAGAAAATGGGCATATCGAACAATTGCTTATTTGTTAAAAAAATTTTTAAACTCACATTTTAGCTAAGAAAGAGATTCTTAGATATGAGAACCGAGGCAATAAGTATCGTGATTTTGAGTTTAAAGTATAAATATAATTTTCGTACGCTTTTGCATAAAATTAAGAAATTTATCTAAAAATGTGAGGTATTTTGAAAATGAATTTAGAAAATTCGAAAGAAATTTCTTTATTTTACAGGATGCTACAATATTTTAGGAAAAATTGTACGACAGTGTGCCCTCTTAAAAATTCTGAAATTGCTACTTATCCTTTAAAGTAACTAAAAATATTGTAACGAAATGTGAAAAACTTCCAAAATTACAACAGCTTTATTTGCACGAATCTTCCACATTTTCAAAATTCTTTTAAACATTTTTGAAATATTTTCAACAGGTGCTCAGTCAAAATAAAAAATTGTTTCAACTTTGTACAGGGATTTTACAAACATATATTTCTTCTCTTGAAAACCTTAGAAATTCTTAGCAGGTTTTAAATGTCGTTTTTGAATGTTCAAAATGTTCGTACCTGTAAAAAATTTTTATCTTATTCTCTTCTAATCATAAATCATAAATTTTTCCTGAGATTAAAAAAAACTCGGAATTTATTCTTGAAATTTGCTAGAACGCGTAGAAAGGAAATATATGTTTATTAAATATCGCTAAGAATGTACTTCCTCCATGAAATTGTTATAATTCTTTTACGCTAACTCGTCTCATTCCAAAAAAATGTTGAAAAGTTTTGAAGTACAAAAATTGCCTTTGAATCTTCTACATTTTTTTGGAATTTTGTATCCTTTCGAACTTTCTGTAATAATTAATTAGTCAAAGTAAAAAAGGAACCCCAGTTTTTAGATTTTTTTTCAAAATTATCAAAAATCTAGGTTTGTTTGAACGATTTTTGGAATTTCTTCAAATTATAAATAATCTGGATAGTTTGTGAAAACTTCGAAACATTCTGAATATTTTTTTAAATATTACGAATTTCTCCTCACAGAAAAAAAAACATCCCAATAAAATCTTTCATATTACTTTTGTTCCAAATTGGCTCTTGATGCAATTCGCTTTGAATTCCCTTCCATTCCATCGGATAGTCTTTTGCAATGCGCAGTTGGATAAAAAGTCCAGTCTCCTAGAATTTAAAAATATTTTTCGTGGCACAGAAGCTTGGCGAAGGTATACTTATTTTGAAAAGGTTGCGTTGCTCCAT
>NC_046658.1:171394151-171395667 GCF_010883055.1 Belonocnema kinseyi | reverse complement strand
AGTTGGATAAAAAGTCCAGTCTCCTAGAATTTAAAAATATTTTTCGTGGCACAGAAGCTTGGCGAAGGTATACTTATTTTGAAAAGGTTGCGTTGCTCCATGTGTAAAGTAATTAAACGTTTTAAGATGAAAATACTTCTTAAGATATTCAAGAATTGATTTTTGGAACAAATAAGCAGAAGCCGTGTCGTGGTGTAAGTTTTTAAAAATTATCGCCATGCTCACATGTTTGAATTCATCCCCTCTTAGTATTAAATAACTAATACGAAAATGGATGCTTAATTATTATTCCTCTGAGAAGACTGGGTAGCATTTTAAAAAACGTAAGCATAATTTTTCCCGATATCAAAAATAATTAAGAAAAATTGAACCAATAGAATCTCCTTGAAATGCTTTATGACGGATGTTCACATTTAACCACGAATCTCATGAGTTTACAAGTTCACAAGTCTTTCGCGGAGTCATTCTATGAAGATATTAGTCTCAGATACTTCAGATATGAGATTAATTTTACCTGTTTTTTGCCAAATTTCATATTTCATTTAATCAAAGAAGTATTCATTTAGAAGTTCAGTCAGGTGTTCCTTCTGGACATCAATTTCATTACAATTTTCGCAAATCGCTCACATGACATGCAGGACTTGGATTAGTGCACACTCATTAAACCTAAAAAGCCATTATAATCAATTAGTTTTATATTAAAGTCGTCAGTTAGATGCTTGATATAAATTCAGAAAGTTTTCTTTTTACCCTAAGTTCAGGCAAAGCCAATATTCCATTGTTTTAAAATAATTTTTGAGCTTTCCGGCCTTGACGTTCGGTTGTACTAAATTCTTCCCTTACCTACCTACGACTACAAGATTAAGAAGCAACTGTGAGTCATATTATTTTTTTGCTACTGTCAGTACTTACCTTGAGTTTTTCTAAAATTTGTCGAAAAGTTTCTAGACCTAATGTGTGATCTCTACAAAGACTAGGTTCTTCCAGAACCAATAGAAAGTCTGGATCACCGTTGATTTCCTTTTCAACATTATTGTTATCAACTTGCCTGACATAAACAACTTTTTCCACTTTAACAGATTCTTCTTCTGTGCTGTATTCATTTGGAGGCAATTGTAAAATCAAGTTATGAAATTCTTTCCTACAAGGCGGGAAAATTTTAGCGTAGCTGGGCAATTAAGGAAATTTGAACGTTCAACTTACCGTCAATTGTCTTAAGCCTGGTGCTTTCCAATGCTTTTCCTTGCCAAGCGGATTAGCACAAAAATTAACCCAACATTTTCCGTTGACATTATTAATCATGGATTTTCTTCAAAATGTTTTATTTTTACTTTTATATTTTCAGACAAATTAAGTCTGAAAGAACGAGAGACCATGCGTAACGTCAGCAATACCAAAATAGTTGGCAGAAATTAAATACGTTTCAGAGATGTGTCCTCTTGTGTCGAAAGAATACATTTTGACAGAAATTTAATTTTCTCTTATATAAATAAAGCTTGAAAAGATTTTTATTTGT
>NC_046658.1:171384806-171394051 GCF_010883055.1 Belonocnema kinseyi | reverse complement strand
AAGTTAATTGGTCTATTAGCAGGAAAATTGTATCTTCGGATTTCGAATCGCCATTGCGGCTTGTTGTGAGAAGTAAGCCGAATAAGTCGTATTTCGTCAAGTACAAATCCAAGTATTAATGGATGAGGACACCTTTTGGGAGGAGACCTTGACATGGAATTAGAACTTCCCAAACGAGAAACATCAAAGATAGGTCCGTCCTTCGGTGAATAGTCGAACAGTGAAATCAACTCTGCAACAAGAAAGATATTGTAATGATCATATTCTATAAAATGTTTGAATGTACTGTGAGATCTTTGTCCTGTAAAAATTCTGACGCAGAGAAACTTGAAACTTTGTTTTATCTTAAAATCGAATAGAAACGCTGCTAAATGTTGAAAGCTATATTAAAAGTTGTAAATCTGCAACGATTTTATCAAATTATGCGATTAAAAAAGTTAAAGCTTATATAATCTGATATATAATAAGATTATTAGAATTAATTTAAGTTCATCTACACACAATAAGCGCATATCCTTGAGTTTAGTTTACTGTATGTGAACAGTTGAGAGTGGCAATACATTCAGTTTAAATTCGTTCTAATTGCGATTAGACTTATTAATCTAATTGGCAAGAAAATACCAAGTGAAACAGAATTTAGATTATATCGTATAAATTCTGATTTTCGTATAGTTTAAAAAAGTAAACCTAAATCAATATACATCTTGTATTATTATATCTACCAATAGAGTTAAGTAAAAATCCCAAGCATAAAAGGGTCTGAACAATCAGCATCGTTTATAAATAGAGAAAGAACTGACTTATGTAATTGTGAAGGATTTTTTCAGCAAAATAACTAAGAAATATTTCGCTTTTTTATCAGGTTATATACTATATCCTATATTCGTTATCTCACATTATTTAAACGTCAAGTTCCCTCTTCTGAGTTATTTGCATTTAATTCGAGTAAGCCTTCAAGACAAAATTTAATTGCTAAATTCGTTAAAACCTTCATCACTGCAATTAATACAATGTGGAGAATTCCAGAAAATAAAACCGAGAATCTCTCCACCAATTAATATAATGTTCAGTATTAGGGAAAACCTAGTGTTTGAATTTGGTATTTATATCGTTTATAATATAAGCTCTATAGTAAAATAGCTCATTTGAAACTTTAAAGAGCTAATATAAATTCGCTAAAAATATTTTAAAAGACTTGGAAAGATAACATGAATCAACAAGAGTCAACAAGGTGCCAGTACATTTTAAATCTCTATTACGTTCAATTCCAAAGACATAATTTTTTTATCTCAAACTGAATTTTTGACCCGTACATGATCTTTGTGGCATAAATCCACTATATATTTAATATATTTCTCTTCTGTTCTATTCATTGCCTTTCCTTTAAATATTGATAAGGTCACCGGGTTTTCCAGAAAAATGGAACTTTTTTCATCGAAATACATAAATTGGTTGGTAGATAAGTTTCAGTTCATAAGCAGAAACAACTTAGAATTTATAGAAAATTGTATTTTACTATAGAGACTGTCCGTCTAATTTTAAATTGTGGACTATTTAAACAAATTTCAGGAGCCAACTTATTATTCTACTTAATTTCCATGTGTTTGTTTTGATTTTGAAGCCGAATAAAATATACATTTGTCACTGATTTCCATTTACTGTGGATATAGTGCTTTCAAATAGATACACCACGCCCAGAGTTTTTAAATAATTTATTTACACTATTTTAAACCTCCACTCAACAAAATGAATGATGTTACTATAATAATAAAAATTAAGTTATCACGTAATAATTAAGGATTTAAAATTTTAAGAAATTTATTATTTTAGTGTAATATAACCCGAAATCATTAATACTTTTCATAAATTCGAAGGAGCTTATTAAAATTAACAATCAGCTTAGTTCCTGAATCAGATTTTTAGAGCGGATCACAATCATGTGGCTCTGATAAATTTTGTACTAAATTTTGTCCAATTCATAACAAAAATCAATAAATCATCTTTAAGGGTATAAAAATATATAACATAAGAATTATTTGTATAATTTAAAAACTCTTTTCAAATAATTTTATCAACACTATCGTAAACTGAATTTCAAACGAGCGCGTACACGAGTTTCATTTGAATGAAAAACGTTATGTATAATTATTAGAATAATTATAATAATAAGTATAATTATTCATAAAACACTGAGCAAATATAATTTATTTTACGTTTATATACATGCTTTTACTCATATATGTGCTCGCTAGGATGGTCCTTCTTTACTCTTGGTGCATTTTTGATTTCAAGGTTCTTTTGTGACACCCCCTATTTTGTTTGAATGACTAAAAAAATGATCTAGACAAAATTTGAGTAAAACCGTTTAATATTAACATGCACCCTAAAGCACTCAAAGATTCTCATGTACTTAACATGGCGAAAGGTAGCGCGAAATTTCAAATGCATTTCATTTTTTTATATTTTAATGGAACCTTTTTATTATGTACAATTATGATCTTTAGACGATGCTGAAAATGTATATCTGTACGAAACATTTTTTCCTCAAAATTTGAAAAATGGTGGATTCCTGAAGATGAAAAAATTGCAATTTCTACAATTAAAAATAAAATCTATTCAAATTATTACAAGAGGCAGATTTATTAATTAGAAAGAATGTGATGAAAATTAAAACTTCTCTTTTCTATACCCCATACTTGGCCCAATACTTTATTCGCACATTGAATTATTTTCCTCACCTGCAGCTCGTTTCCCCCTTCTGTCTTAAACCAAAAACCTAGGTAACAGAACTCCACCACAATTTCCACTTTTTGTCCGTTCACCTTCTAAACGTAATTTATTTTGCTCCTTTTATTTCAAAAACACATCACCTTTGTCTTATCTACGTTCTCCGTCAGCTCTTTTGTTGCCACATACTCTATGAGGATTCTCATGATTAGGTTCATCCCCTTCTCATCATCTGCTAATAGAACTAGACCGTCCGCGTATGCTAAAAAGTATAGTTTGCTATTAACCAAAACCGTTCCTACTTTCCCTTTCTCCTTTAGCTTCTCCTCTAAGTCTGCCAGTAGGATATTAAATAGTAACGGACTCAACGGGCACCCTTGCCTTAGACCTTGGACTGTCCAGAAAACCTGCCCTTTTTCTTTCCTATTTTCAGCCTAATCCTGCTTTCAGTAAAAATTTCCTTTATCCTCTCCACCAATTTTTCCTCTCCACCCCTCTCTTTCATTGCCTGCCATAGCAAATTTCTGTTCACTGAGTCAAACGCTGCTTTGAAATCTACGAACAAAGCGACTAGTTTAACTTTCTTTCTTCCCAAATTTCTGTTAACTAAATAGTTAAGCACCTGACTCTACAACCTTTTTCTTAAGATTTCTGCATACATTTTATAGCCGACTGACATGAGAGTGATCCCTTTCTTGACAAGCGGTCCCGTCTTGTTTCATTGTGACCTAGTTATTGCCTTACCCACTTCTTCTCTTGTTATCTCGTTCCCTTCCTCCATTTCTCCTTGGACTATCCTACACTTTTCCTCTTTGATCTTATTTTGCTCTCCCCCTAATAGACCCTTAAGATAATCCGTCCATTCCTCTATTTCTATTTCTTTGTTATACCTTTCCTTTCCACTCTATTCCTATTTATGACATCCCACACCCCACCTTCTCTGATTATTTTTTCTACTTCTGCTTTATAGTCTTCCTTTCCCCTTTGTCTTTTTATTTCCAGCATCTTCTCATGTTCTTCTTTCCTCCTGTTATACTCCTCCTTCTCCACCTCCCCTCTTCTCCGTTTTCTTACACACTCGTTTATTCTCTCTTTCCTCTCCCAGCATTCCTCGTCCCACCAGCCTCTCTGTCCCCCTACTCTTTCTTCATTAGTACTCAGCTTATTCTTTACATTTTCAATGGACCCCTTCAACCTTCCACTTAGTGAGTCTATTTCCTCCTCTTTTTCATAGCTAACCTTCTCCGTTTCCATCTTTTGTTTGAACTCTTTCAATTTGTCTACCCCCTAGAAAGTAAAAATCTAAAATTTTTGCTTGTAATCAAATTTAATTTATCCTACCACAAATCTGCATTTATAATATAAGAAGGTTATAAAACTCTTCGTATGTAAGAGTATGTGCCCCTACAATTCTTTTCAGATGTTGTTTAAGACTCTTCACTCCAGCTTCCCATAAACCCTTAAAAGGAGGAGCGGAAGGAGGTATGAAATGCCAATAAGTCCCTTGAATTGCGAACTCAATACGCAAAGAAGTATCCAGTCTAAGATTCAAAAGACAATTTTTTAAATTCCGGTCCGCACCGTGAAATGTCGTACCATTACCACTGTACAAGTGTACAGGTCTTCTTCGCCTTAAAGAAAATCGCTGAAAGGCGGAAAAGCAGCAGATGAATAATCAGAAACGAGTTCTAAATGGACAGCTTGCGTACAACGACAGACGAAAAACGCAACGTAAGTTTTGTAACTCTTTCTGCCACGACCAGAAGCAAAGCGAACTTTAAATGGGCCTGCATAGTCCACACCAGAATGTGTGAATGGACGATTTGGGGTTACTCTAAATTTAGGTAAGTCCCCCATAAGTTGTTGAGATAAAGCCGCTCTCTTACGTATGCACTCCAGGCAACCTTTCATCAGTCGTTTAACCAAAGAGCGATCTCCTCAAATCCAGTAACGCTGTCTGAGCGTATGTAAACTTGATTGCTGACCACTGTGTAAATATCGAAGGTGACGATGCGTGGCGATATGCTCACTTATGTGGTGACGCGACAAAATGATAGGATGCTTCTCATCAAAACTGATAAGAGCATGCCGTAGTCTTCAACCTAACCTCAAAGATTGTTGAAATCAAGAAATTGAATTAAACTTTTTAATAGCGAGTTCTTTGGACCACCCTATCTTCTTCGTTCAAAGCTTTTATCTCATTAGAAAAGGAAATTGCCTGGACAAATTTAATCCAAAATATAACAGCTTGTTGGATTTCAGTCGCATCAAGAGACATGGTTGAAAATTTATGTTTAGGCTTATTAAGTTTTATGTGTGGCGATATTCAGGCCATTCTGAGGAATGAAAAGTTAACTAAGGTGGACCTTGCCCCCATAAGGAATGCCTTATCAATTCTTTGGGCGTGAGTCTCCGTGTAGAGCGAAGCTAAAACTGTTACGGTATCAGTGTGACAGTAAATAGGTATTTTATCCAATGACATAATTTCCATGACAAACTTAAGTGTTTTAGTTAGCAGCGCGGCTCCACACAACTCCAAACGAGGAATTGAAACATATTTAACAGGAGCTACTTTAGATTTAGCCATTAGTAGGCAAATATGAGACTGTTTTAAATCTTCACTAAGAATTATAATGTAAACGGAAGCTGAATAAGCTTTTGACGAAACGTCAGAAAAGCCATGAAGCTCGAATTCAGAGTTTGTCTGCAGTTGTCGTGTCCATCTGAGGACTTTAAGTGCTTTTAATATTTTCCAGAGAATCATGATAATTTAACCATTGAATTTTAAGATAATCAGGTAGTTGGATTTTCGACTAAAGAAGAAGTCACTTTAAAAAGGAATAAATCGGACTTTGGATCTCAAAGTAAAACTACAACCTTTAGCTGAGCATCCGCTGGTAACGGAAATTGGATAGCTTATTCGTGTTTTCCCAAGGGACAATCTTCCAATAGTTCGGGTTTATTTGCAGCCCATTTTCGCAAATGGAAACCGCCAGCTTCTACCAACAGTGTTACTTGAGCTCGCGCCTGTTTAGCCTCAATTTGACTATCTGCACCAAACAAATAATAATCGACGTAAATATTATTTTCTAATATAGTTTGGGCCAAAGAAAATCTGTTTCCTTCATCATAAGCTAACTGCTAAGCCACCTTGTTAGCCAAATAAGGAGCACAGGCAGTACCGTAAGTAACAGTTAAAAGTCTATAAGCGATCAGTCTTTTATCAGGAGAAATCCAGACTATTCTTTGATAGTCGCAATCCCGAGGGTCAACTAGAATTTGTCTAAAAAATTTTTCAATGTCAGCCAAATAAAGAAAGCGATGTGATCTCCAATTCATAATGAATAAAACCAAATCATTAAGAATCTTGCGACCGATGTGAAGATGAGAATTCAAGGAAGAATTATTGGAAGTTGAGCTGGAAGCGTTGGAAACAACCCTCAACTTACTAGTGGAACTACTTTCTCTTAAGGTAGGCTGATGAGGCAAATACACAGTTTGTGGGAAACTATCCAATTGCTTTTCTTGAAAAAATTCCATATGTCCAAGGCTTTCATATTCTGATAAGAAACTGGAGTTTTTGAAAGGTAAGCGTATCGTGTAACGTCCTTTATTTGTTCGTTGGTCATTCGTGGCGAAATGTTTATCAAAAAACATTTCGTCATATGTCAAAGTATTTTTAAAGGGAACTTCCTCCAACTCCCAGAACCTGATTAAGTCTTCATACAAGATTTCTGCTAAAATAGCCTGATGTGCTGTAACTGGAATTTTAACTTCTATTTTAATTGTGACCGAAAACAGCCCAGATAACATCCAACCAAACACAGTACTTTGCGCAGTAAGAGAACCCAATATACCCTGTTGGAGACCAGGAAGTAAACATGAGCTATGATTATCGGCTCATAAAATTAAATAAATTTGATTGGAGCTAAAGGGATCTGGATCTGCTAACCTTAAATCTTTTAATTGATCTTCATTCCCCACGTTAAATCTTACAGGAGGAGTGTATGATGTAAGGTGTAATAATACTAAAGCTTGGATGTGGACTTTAGGATAGTTCTTTTGTGTAGGAATTAAATTAAATTCTGCTAAATTTCTTGAAGAACCAATATTACCTCCGCCAACCCCATATACTACTGCTTTAACCTTTTTGTAGCGTGTCCTTAATATTTTCATTGCTCTTTCTGTAATGAAACAACATTCAGATCCTTGGTCCAGCAAAACTCTAAATCTGTGTCTTCTTCCATTTTAAGCTTGGGAGGAAATAACAGCCGTAGCGAGTGAGGTTGAGCGCGATAAACTTGGATGATTATTCAGAAAATGAAACGTAACTTCATCTTTTGCTTCTTCAAGCAAAACATTCACCCCCACCCCCAGGGTGAAACTGCCAATTGAGAATTAACCGATGCAGAGTCAGTTGGTGGTAGGGTGGGATTTGAATTATAATCATCTGCATGCAACAGAGAATTATGTCTCCTGCCGCACTTGTAACATTTGAATGTACTAAAACAATTATGTGGTCGATATCCTGGGGTGAGACAAGTATAACAACAATGATTATTTGTAGCAACTCGCCTACGCCTATCCACAGACAGAGCTTTGAATTGGTTGCATTTAAATAAAGAGTGATTATACTTACAAAGAAGACACTTTGAGCTAGAAGTTGCATTGTGGCTCCTGACTCCCGATTGTTTTGAAGTCCTACTCTTTTTTTGAAAACTCGAAACAGGTTTTGAAGCTTTAGTAGCATCCAAAATACGTATGCGAGTCTCCAAAAATGAGCCAAGTTGCCGATAAGTGGGATAATCAGTGCTAGAACCAATATGCATTTTCCATTCCTTAACATTACTTATATCAAAACTTTTGAACATTATAAAAACAAGTAAATCACTCCAATGTTCTGTTAATCGTTTAAGATTATTGAGAGCCGCCAATGACCCATTTTTTTATCGCGTAAGTTTCTTAAATCTTCCAGAATATTATGCGACACATTAGGAAGATTGATAAAGGCTTGTAAATGAGTTAAGATTAAAGCTCTTTTGTTGTCAAATCTGTCATTAAATAAATCGCGGAAATTCTCCCAATCCTTGTAGTCTTCTGAAAACTCCGGTAAAGTGATTTGAGGAAGTTTAACAGGCAAGGAATCATGACGAATAATTTGAGACTGATTTAAACTTTCATTAGCCTTAGTCTTAGGAGTAAGCAAGACGAATTGAGTATATACAAAATCTCGCACATTGAGATAAGCATCTTCAATAACGAGATACTTAGACTTTGTGAAATATTCCAGTTTCTCACGCTCAGCCGACGTAGTTCCAGCTTTAATCTCTAGATACAGGGTTTCACAACTCTTCGAGCGTCGGTCAAGAAGTTCTATCCGGGATTTGACAGTAGCCACTGTCATTGCGTAGAATCGCCTGAGAAATCCCTGATAACTCAGATAATGATGGATCCATTTTAGCAAAAGGGGAAATTCAAATTGACACTCGCAGATAATTCAGCTAAAATTGAAAAGTCTTAATTTGCAAACTAAAGTACTGATTTAGTTTAGTTTTAAAGTGCTCTGATAAGACGAGCAAATTTGAGTGTGCGAGAGCATCATAATTAATAAATTGTCTATAAATCATCACTGAAATACTACGGTTTGAATTATTATTATTGTTTTGTTTGCCAGAACGAGCCAATCTCATCACGGGTAAATTAAAGTTGTCATCTTACCACTGGAGAAGGTTACAAATCGATGAAGTCTAAAATTAAGTGTGTTGACAATCATAGCTTATCCTTGCTATGTGACCTCAAGCCGTCATATTTTCCACCTAGTTCCTGTCATTTCACAAAATAAAATTTTTCACTTTGGCCTTTTGCATAACAATTTAACACTTTCTAATATTTTTTCACGATCTTCCGTCCGTCTCGAAATACCATTTTGTTTAATGTTTTATGTTTATGACTGATTAATTTTGCCAGATCAGGAAGAGACATAGAAGAATCGCTAGAAATAATTAATAGTTCTAGTTTTATTTAAAGTATAGAATACTTGGCAGACAAGGACCATTTTTGAGAACCACACAGATCACTCGCTCACTCACTTGATATATAGAAATTTTTGTAAGACATAATATTTAATGTTTTTATTGAGTTAATCACTCTGACGATCCGAAAAGATTCCACGATCTGTCGCGATTTACTGCTGCTCGCACACTATTTTTCTTAAGCGACAAGGCTATCACCACACACTCAAACTGAGAAATTACGCGACTTCAAATATTCCTTTAATAATAAGGAAAATAAAAATAGCTTTCAAATAGGCGATGTCGTTAAATTGAATAATATTCAATCGCAGAAAATTTCATAAAAACGAAACATCACAACTTTAAACAAGTGGCAAAAGTGTAATTTCTTGAAAAATTCTTAAATTCCTGCTTAGCTTTTAAAGTAACTCGAACTTTTTTATAGAGTTGTGAAAAACTTTCAAAATTGCAAAAATCGCACTTCCACATATAAATATTATTAGTTTA
>NC_046658.1:171378999-171384796 GCF_010883055.1 Belonocnema kinseyi | reverse complement strand
CCTATCATCCCTGAAACTCGGATATGAATGTGGCGCAAAGTTTTTTCTTCCTGGCGCATATGAGCGCATTCGAATCCCCATAGCAAACTCCCTTCATCAATGCGGACTACAAACTTTTTATATGGTTGATCATCATCACACCGGATATAACTCCTACAGTTTTGCAGTGCAAAATTTTTTATCAGTGAAGCATTTGAGTGCATTTGGGGCGCAATTCAGTAAGTTATAGAAAACCCGAAAATTAATAGTGGGGGAGGGGGACTGGTGTAACTGACCTTCATTACTTAAATGTTGGAAAAATAATTTATAAAATGATCAAGTCCAAATTAAATTTCTTGTCAGGTATGATGAAATATATCTGTATCAAAAAATAGTCGCAATATTTATCGACGGTTGCTTGAAATTTGTGTTATCTTTTGCGTGTAAAAGCTTTCTTTGTTGAAACTTAAATGATGGTAAATGGTCGTCTTTTTGCTTGAATTCAACTGTGTAGGATTACTATTTTTTTCCAAATATCAACTATTACACTTTTTGTTTACAATTTGACTTTTTTTAATTGCACATTTAATTATTAGATTGAAATTTAAACTCTTTTGTCAAACATTAATTTTTTTATATTGAAAATTTAATTCTTTCCGCCAAAGATGTGAATACTATTCCAGTTTAATATTTCATGATTTTCGTTAAAAAGTTATCTATTTGGTTAAACATAAATGTTCCAATTAAAAATTTAGCTCTTCAATTTGTGATTAAATATTCAGTACTCTAGTCCGATATTCATAATTCTAGTTTAAAATACATTTTTTGTTCAAAATTCAACTGTTCCAGTTAAATATTCATAATTGCAGTTAAAAATTCATTACTATTTTTCAAAACGTTAATAATTTAAAATTCAACTATTTGATTAAAAATTTATTTCCATGGTTTTCAATTTCACTGTAAAAGTTCAAGTTTTTATAATTTTAGTTCAAAATTTATCACTTTGTTTCAAAAGGTAACTACTTTTGATTTAACATAATAATTTTTTAACAAAAAGTATGACTAACTACTCGCATTGATTTTTCCATTATTTTAGTTCAAAATTCATCTTGTCAGTTGAACATGATTTATTTTGATCGAAATTAAACTATAGTGAAACTCGTTAATAGCTCTCCCTTCTATAGCCCTTCCCAGAATTGACGAAACGCCGCATGTAGATGTAATAGGCGCTGAGCGGGGTGCGCGGAATCTGCTGCTGTCACCCAGGCGAGCAGTCAGGCGTGAACAAACAAAAGTGGAGCGGGCTCTAATAAGTTAGTTTCTACCCACCGACAGCCCCGAAATCGACGCTACAGAAGAGTTTCACTGTACTTGATTTTTAATATTATTAGATGTTCACTTTTTTTATCAGTATAGCAGATATATTGCAGATGTTGGGTTTTCGATCTACTGATCTATAAGTTTATTTAAAACGAGCTTTCGCTCCACGACTTGGAAACTCTTCAGGTAACATCTTATTCTTCTTGCGTATCTAAAGAATCACGACGGAAGTTTCCTATATAACGCAGATATTTTTATAGATAATTTTAGATATTAAGAAATATGGAACATAACCTATAAACTTATCGGTGTGACATTTTAAGTTACTGGTGTGCGTCAACACACAGTGTTGTTCGCTGTTTCAGGAGAAGGAAATTCTTCGACAAATACGACTGTGTATTCTCGCATCTAAGCCTCAGTAAAGATGTCCACAGGAGCCTATTTTTAAATCCTTAAATTTATTTGTATATTTTTAATTTTTAAATTAACAAATGTTTGTCCAAAAAAAATAAGACTATGACAGATTTCACTTAAAAGTTCAGTTTTTGATCTTTTTTTAACTATTGTTTTGTTGCGTGACCTGCTTTAATATCGAATAAAGCTCTAAATCATATACTAGTTTTTAAAATGTGGAACACAGTAATTTATGTGAGGGTGTATCGAATTTTTTATTTCTGTACACGAAACCCATAATGGCAACCAATCGCCTACCACTAACAAAGGACTGTTGTTTCATGCATCATTCACCCCACTCGCACCCTTTTTATTTAAGACCTTTGAATTCGAATGCTTCCTTTTGAATGCTTATTTGAAAACCAGTTAATTCTTTGGTTGGTATTTGGAAGATTTATTGTTACCTAAGGTATAGGAAAACAAAGAGCCATAAACTATTGTTACAATTAACACGTGCATGAGAAAACTTAGGTTCCTATAAAATTTGATGAAATTAAGAAATTTAAATGATTTTTTCCAAGTATTTGCTAGAAATTAGATTTAAAAATCTCAAATCAATAGTCTCTAAAAGTAGATCTAGAAATATAAATGTAAACATTATTTTTGCATATCGTAATAATAATATAAGGTAAATTAATATAAGCCAATAATTTCTACAGTATAAGAAATAACTTTTCTTACATATTTCTGAAAAATGGATACTGGGAAATTGACAAAAGCTTGTAACGTTAAGAACTATAATACACTGATTCTTTTAATGTTGGTAACAGGAACTTGTAATATTTTAGGCTTACATCGGATCACTATCAACATTATATTAGTGTTTAATTTTTTTTATGTTAATTTAGTGAGGTGGGGAGAGGTCGTTTACATTTGCCACTGTGAAATGCTGTCCGATTGAGTACTTGCTTCCTAATGGAGTTTCAAAGACTAATTCTCGGGACAAGTCGAATACCACACCACTTCCCATGTTTATGCCAGCCCGCAGTTTTCCACTGTAATTATATAATCCCCGAAGATATCTATTCTGCTCTACAATTGCAACTACATCACCAGTGGATGTTGTTAATACTATTCGGGCTTCAGCTGAAACCGGTATAAAGTTACTACGTCCTAATCGTAATGTAATTGCTCTACTAGCAGGAAAATCGTATCTGCGGATTTCGAACCGCCGGTGTGGATTAATGCGGGGAATAAGCCGAATAAGTCCCATTTGTTCAGGTTTAAATCCAAATATGAGTAAATTAGGACGTCTTTTAGGTGGCGACCTGGACCTGGAATGATGAGCAGGTTCTTCAGGAGGAACAGGCACATTAGGAGAATGATGTCTATCTGGAGAAGAAGAACTTCCGGACCGAACAACATTAGGGATAGGCTCACCATTAGGTAGACATTCAAATAGTAAACAGAACTCTGTAACAAGAAGTATAGGGAAAAACTGGTCTTGAATGAGACAACCGTATATTAGAATAGTATGCACCCTAGTGGTAATGTTTCAGGAATATTTAAAGGTATTGTGCGATTATTGTCCAGGAAAAGTTCTGACTCGTTTGAAAATAACTCACGAGATTAAAGGAAATCGATATCTCAAATGTTGTGGTGGTTCAAGCAAAAGTACACAATCCTATAGAAAGTGTCAGATCGGAATTTACTTCAGGAAGCAACTGAAATTAATTCGAAACCACATTTCAGTTATTTTCCACCTAGAAAAACATCAGATTGAAAATAGATTGAAGTCAGAATAAATGTGTACTATTCCAATAAATATAACTGATTAGTTTTCTTGTTTGAATTTAGTTCTTCAATTGAATTTGAACGCCACAACATCTCAGATTTTCATCAATGTTAATCATCCGAGAGAATTATAACGTATAGGCCGGTAACGCGCGACTATTGGTTCTCGCACTTTGCGCTCGGTCTTTGTATTTTCCCTACATTTGTTTGCAGGCTTCAATATATGCTGCTTATTCTGCTCTGCTTTTTATTCTCCACAACCATTAAAAAGCTATTATTTCAATAAATGTATATCATCACAATTCATAATATGCATTGAAATTGAAACGTACGTACTTTTATTGTAAATTTTATAAGATTAAAACAGAGTGCTCATCGGATGAAAAACAATTTTGTTATTAAGCTTTTTATTACATGTTGTGTCGTTTTTTCATGAATTTACTTTGTTTATTTTTAGTGTTACTATTTACATTTAAACAAAAACCCTAGCGTAAAGTGAAAAGTGGCTCAAAGGAAATTTGTAGATATAATTAAGCCGGAAAATTTTATTAGTGAAAAAAATGTATTACAAATTTGTAGGTCTTTTACTCATGCACAATTTTTTTCATTTATGGGTTTTCGTACCCTGCATCATTTCTCCAAAGATTTTACTTCTTATAATCAATTTTATTGTCCACGAGGGAAACAAAAGGACGCATTCTATCAAAAAATGTTTAATAAAAAATCTATGGATCCTTTCTAGGCAAAAAAATTTTGCATGCTTATTTCTCTCATAGCTTGTGTAAATTATATAAAAGTTTAATTTTTATATTTTCAGTTATTAAAATTTTCATTTTCGTTTTTCTTATATTTTAATATAATTATAATTTAATGTGATTTTTCAATATTGAAAAAAGTGGTTTAAAATTTTTCCAAATGTGCACACTTCATCATTTTTGTGCAAAGAGGCTAGCTAACGATCTTGAAATTCAGTTTTTGAAACTAAAAGAGTTTACCATAGACCAGTCTAATCAATCAATTTTTCCAAAAGTAATTATGCTCATATCATACAGACATACATACAGACATACAGCCAGACAAATATCACAAAAACGGAGGATGTCTAATTTTACATCTGATGAGGGTGAAAAAATAAAATAAAAGTTTGAAATTGTATAAAATCTGATATTTCCTGAAATTGTATATTTCTTTAATTCTTTCAAAATTCCTCAAAATGTTAAAAAACTTCTTAAAAGTTTTTGAAATCCTTTCAAATCATAAGAGTCAACTACATACTTCTTCAAATATTAAAAAAATATATTAAAGCAATGTTAAATAGAAAACTGGAATTGTTCATTTTTCATTATCTTTTATACAATCGAAATTAGAATTTTGGATTTTCCAGAAAAAGTCGAGATTTGTTATCATAAACTTGTATAGTGTCTAAAATTCAATTTTCTTCTTTCATTTTGTGAATGCTGTCACTTCGTTAATTTCTTTATTATTGGAAAAAATCATAAGGATGAATTCTTCGTTTTTTTTTCTGAGTATTACAAATAATAGTCCATAGAATTTTTAATGTTGAAATAGGCGGTCTCCAGAATTTTGAAAATGTTCTAACCTTTCGAATTTTTATTGAAAATGTCTGGCTAACGACCTCTACCTTCCCTTTAAGACACTTAACGAGTGCACCAAAGGCTAATGAATTCTCTTAATTGTTTCGAAAGTTAAGGTGAAAACAAACTAAACATCTTTAGACACACTAACGAAGGAATAGACCGACAGACAGACACATTAGTCATAACTTGTATTTCGGATTTCGAAGGGTCTCAAAACGTAAGCATTGAAAAAAACGGAAGGGGTCTAATTTTACATAAACCTATTACATTCTGAGATGAAAATACGAAAAAATGATTTTTTCATTAGAAAATTCTGGTTCTAATTAAGCGCTTTATCATTCACTCATTAATTTAAGGAAGTAGAAAATATCATGGTACGCCTTTGCATATGGTACTGTTCGAGAAGTGCGCAAAGCTGGACGATACACGTCAACAATATTACGTTTATATTTGTGAGTGTCCCATCTGCGCACGTTAAAAGTTGAAAAGATACCATATGTGCACCTCTATATTTTTCCGGTAATTTCGAGTTTTGAAATTTGTATCACTAAAGTATTAATGAGCATGCGGTCCGAATTTCAGTATTGATGAAACACACATTCTGCATGCTTCGGAATTCAATTCAGATTAAATTCAAACTAATTACGCACAAACTTAGAAATAAAGTTTGCAGGAAAATAACAATCAGGATAGAATTCAGATTAGCGGGCACT
>NC_046658.1:171372226-171378899 GCF_010883055.1 Belonocnema kinseyi | reverse complement strand
ACATATTGCATTATTGTATTCACCAATAGAGTTGAGTATAATCCCCAAGCATGCCAAATTCTGAACAATCCTCATTTTTTATAAACAAAGGAAAAACTAACTCATGCAATCACGAAGAATTGGTATAGCATTGTAACTAAGGAATATCTTATTTCTTTACTGGGTTATATACTATATCCAATAGTCGTTATCTTACTCAATTTAGAACTCAAATTTGCTCTCCTGATTTCTTTACATTTTAATAGAGTCAGATTATTAAAAAAATGAAGTTACTAAATTCATTAAAACACATATCAATGAAATAGTACAATAAAATTTCTTTTTCTATTTATTATTCATACGACATTTTCTGTTCGCTTAAGTGTATTTCCATTATGTAAACATTATGCAAAACATGTAAAATTTATTCAAAACAAATTAGCACACTTGGTTGTTGTCATTCCATATTTGTAAACAAACACAATGTTGTGAAATACATATTTCTTCTGAATAAAAATTTTTTAGTTAGAGAACACCAATGAAAGGAAGACCAGGGAGTATTTATTCTTCAAATCGTCAAATTATGACATTTGCATTCTTATCCGAGATGCAGTTCAATTTAAAAAAAATGAAGCACGGAAAAAAAATGTTTTACAAAAATTAAATTAAAACGGATCTCTTAGTTTTTCTGGTCTACAGAGTACATTGAAACTTAAAAAAACTAATAATTTACAAGAGTGCTTTATATTAATTAAATTTTCAGCAGTCAAACGAATTTCAATTTCTCTTAAAAATTTCAAAATTTCTAAAAATTACAGAACGGGATATGCGAATGTGTCTTATCATAAAAGTACAATTTCATATTGTGGCAAAAGAGTGGACGTACATAACTGGATAACTGAAAACTGAAGACAATTTCAATTTTTTTTGAAACCTTCCAAAACGCTTAAAAAAACATCTCAATGTTTTGTTTCCTATTATCGAAAATGTACTTTTGTTTGAATTTTATTGCGATATTTTTAAGTTTTTAATTATACCTAAATCATTTTAAAACTTCTTCATAACACGTTAACTTCCACCGAATATATAATAAATAAATATTCTAATTTACTAACGTTTAAGAGAAATTATGATTATTGTTATTATCATTCACAATAATAATTTATTTCCAAAAGAAATCCTCTTGATCAACAAACCGAAAGTAAGAGAATTCATTTAAATAAAAAGTTTCGTTTCAATTTAACAAAGTGCTTTAAAATTTCTACGGCAGTGCAACCTGTAAAGATGTAGAGCTTAGTTTTTAAGAATATATAATTCATTACTTTCTAGACGTGGTACCAAAGGTCCGAGTGTTAAGATATATATTGGCAGTCTGCTTACAGGTGTGGTTCAGGTCTTGATATATTTAGTCTATCTGGTCTAGAAGATCTCACCTGGTAGAAAAGAAAGCATTCACAATATCAAACAAGAACTTATTTTCTTACCACTTTTATTGACTGCCCTGACTCAGATTTGGCGCCAATAAAAAAACCAATAACAAACAAAATCTTATTTCGATAAATAAATTTTATTTGACAAATTTCAAGGAAGTTATATGCCGTCTATAATGGAAACTTGTTACAAATAGATGCTTATAGTGAAAAGTTATTTTTTTCCACGTCATTACAAAAATAAAGCTGCCAGATGACGTGACAAATTGAGGTACCAGTTAATTGTTGAATCTGACCTTTCTGACAGACTGATACTTTTGGTCACTAAAGTGTCACAAACTGTCAGCCAGCCAATAACTCACGGCTGGACAATCCATACTAATTGGTTGTCTAGACTGTCTGGCCTGGGGTTAGCCAGAAAAAGTTACGCATTTGGCCAGACCGCCTGTTCAGGGCCAAGAATGGCCAGCTCTTCCTTTTATCTTATTGCAAACTATAAAAATCCACCAGGTAATTTTATCTTGAAATTCCGATACGATGCCGATACGAGATCGCTCGTTCGGCGGCATAACTACTAGTCATTACCTGGTCTATTCTTCTTTAAAATGCAAATTTGCACGTATAATTTGTTGAATGATAGAAATAGGATCTTATGAAGTTTCAATACAGAAACCGAGCTACTGTTGAGATGCGCACTATTGTCAAAATCGACCATTAATAGCGAAATGCCAGTAAATTCTTCTTACTGATATTGCACAAATGTGTGCCTTTCGCGTATGTGCGCTCACATCCCGATTTGGAGATAACAGTTTTATATCAAATTTTAAGAATTATATAAAAATAAAAAACCTTGCTCAAAGGAGGCAAGCATTTTATAGAAAGAAATTTTGATTTTTATTTTAAAAAGGAATTTCTTGTTGTTAATAATCCATGTTTTCGCTATAGTAACAGTCGCAGTTATAGGCTAGAGACAAGAAGACACTATGAGAATCTTAAAGTTCGGTATAAAGCCTTAAATCTTTTTAGTAGAGTTAAGAATATAGTAAGAAAATAACTTTTTTTTTTAATTAAAGCGCGAGGTGGGTCCCAAGTTTCCAACAATATCCACAAAAGAAACACTTCCATTTCTCTTATAGATGTCTGATGTTACACAAAAATTAAACTGGCGATGGCCTGAAATTTGTGGAAAATCAACACTTTACTAGCTCGCTAAATGAAACTTGCAAATTTCCAAGGCGCTGCAGCGCCCCAAATCTGACGCGGATGCACGAAGATCTATTATATGTTTCAATTAAATAAATACGTTCTTTAATTTAAGTATAAGACGTTTCAACAAAATTATTCTTTGGCTCAATAAAATCTTTTTGCTTGTACAATTGTACAATTCTTGTACAATTTTTTTTGCTTGTATCCAAAAGATCTTCTTCTCAGTATAGTGGAAATTTCTGTTTCCATAGTTTAGATAAAAATATACTGGAAGTAGCAAGATACTTTTCTTTTTATTTTTACATTCTCATACATGAGAGTGTAATGTAATCGTCCAAATTTTCGATCGCGCGGTTTTACCGGATCTCTACGTTATAGCACGCAAAGATTTCGTAAATCATAAAATTTTATTGGTGTATGTCTATTTTCTATGTCTCTCCCTCCGTCCTTCTGTCTGTATGTATGGTTACCTGAATGTTGTAGCTACCCTAACTTTTAAAGGATTTGTCCAATCGAGACAGCCTTTGATTCACGTTTATGGTTCCTTAAATAAAGATTAAGTTAATTAGGAAAATATTTCCTAGCAAGATTAAAAAATTTAAAGCATTTTCAAAATTTGACAAAGTTTTGTTTTAAATTTAAAAAAATTGTTGTCAAAAATTCTTATAGTTGGGTAAAAATTTATATTATAGTCATCAATAACAATTTTTGTTCTTTGTAATCCTGCACTTGTTACAATTTAGTTGAAGTCATGATTTATGGCGAAATGCATAGACTTTTTAACAAATAAAGCATTCTTTGTTTTAGAACCATTTAATATCAAAACCATAGGCAAAATACAAAAAACTTCTTTGTATTGTATGAGGTCTAAAATACAATGCAAAAATTTTTTTTGTCAAAGTCAAATATTTCGCAAACGCTTTGAAGGTGAAACTTCAAAAGTAACTTAATTAGGGGAAATTTCAAATAACATCCTTCATTTGCGAATAATTATTAGAAAAACAGTTAATTTTCTGTGAAATCAATAAAAGGTAAAAGCCTTGCGAAGCATAATACACTGACCAAATTAATTCTTGAAATCATCAAATTATCAGATTTGGATTTTTATCCGAGAAGCACTTTAATTTAAAAAATATGACGCAAATATGACTTGAAACGATCTCGTTCTATCAACCTATGCAAATTAATGAACGAATCGATTATTTTAATAAATAACAATTAATGACAAGAGTAATTTAAATTATTTCAATTTTTAAGAAACTTACTTATAACTTTTTTATTTAGATTGGAATCAACCTTAATTTCTCTTAAAAATTTTGAAAAACTGAAAATTACAAAAACGGATTATGCGAAGGTGTATCCACTTTCGATCTAAAGTATTGCTTAATTTAGGTCCAAACAGTTTTATTACAAAAATTTGCTTAAATTTATTCATTTATTTCGATAGAAAGCTTTTTTTCTGTAACATGTAAATTTCTTATTGATACTTTAATAATAAGAACATTTACAATATTCTGATTAAATTTGTCTTTGAATCTTCTACGTTTTTTGGATTTTTTGTATCCTTTCGAACTTTCTGTAATAATTAATTAGTCAAAGTAAAAAGGAACTGAAGTATATAGATTTTTTTCAATATTATCAAAAATCTAGGTTTGTTTAAACGATTTTTTGAATTCCTTCAAATTATAAATAATCATTTTAGTTTGTCAAAACTTCGAAACATTCTAAATATTTTTTCAAATATTATGAATTTCTCCTCAAATAAAAAGAATAAATAAAAACATCCCACCAAAATCTTTCATATTACTTTTGTTCAAAATTGGCAAGTCTTTTGAAATATTTCAAATTTGTTTTCATAATTAATTGTCAGAAAAAAATAATTATTTTGAATTTTTCTGGGAAACGTGAACAAACTTTGAAATCTTGCAAAATGCTTGAAAAACTGCTTAATGTTTTGTTCGCTATTCAAAAAAATTCACTTTTCGTTTAAATTTTATTGAAATCTTTTTGAGTTTTAAATTATTTTTGAATTGTTTCAAAACTTCTACATGACTCTTAAGCTTCCAACAAATATATAATAAATAAGTAAGCTAATTTACAAATGTTTGAGAGAAATTATTATCATTATCATTCATATCAATAATTTATTTATTAATACATATTAATTTATATAAATTAATTATTTATGAAAAGTTTAATGGAAATAAATATATGCCTATTAGTGAGTGCCTTACAATTTCTTTGGCAGTGCCCGTGTGGAAAAATGTTCCGTCTTTCTGGTTATAGGTCGGGACCAGGTCAGAATTTATCTGGACTGCCTATTCTGGAATATCTGACCTAGCCCAGGTCTGAAGCTCGTCTGATCCAGCTTAGGGCTTATTTAGACAATCTAGCCTGGAATACCTGGTATTTTCTACTAATTGCGCTGATCATCGAGTCAAGAACAAACAAAATCTAAGTTAGAGCAGTGCATTTTTTAGACATGTTCCGAAAAAGTAACAGGGCGTCTATAATGACAGACTGCGATCAAGTCTTACAAACTGTCAGCCAGCCTAACTTGCAGCTTACCAGCCCATAACTAGCGGATGATCAAACAGTCTGGCCTGGGGCTAGCTAGAAAAAACGCCTGGTGGCCTGTTGTGGACCAGGCCAGCCCCAGAACAATGTTATACACGGAAGGCCAAGCTCCTTGCTGTTTCATTTTCAGGTAAATGCGCTAGGCCAGTTATTTCTTCTTACTATATTGCACACGTGTGTGTAATTAAACTTTTTAAGATAAAAATACTTCTTAAGATATTCAAAAATTGATTTTTGGAACAAATAGGAAGCTCAAATGATATGCAGGGCTTTGATTAGTGCACACTCATTAAATCTAAAAGTCCATTATAATCAATTAGTTTTATATTAAAGTCGTCAGTTAGATGCTTGATATAAATTCAGAAAGTTTTCTATCTACCCTGAGTTCAGGCAAAGCCAATATTCCATTTTTTTAAAATAATTTTTGAGCTTTCCAGCCTTGACGTTCGGTTGCAGTAAATTCTTCCCTTACCGTTGATTTCCTTCTCAACATTATGGTTATCAACTTGCCTGACATAAATAACTTCATCCACATTAACAGATTCTTCTTCTGTGCTGTATCCATTTGTAGGCAATTGTAAAATCAAGTTATGAAATTCTTTCCTACAAGGCTGGAAAATTTTTATCGTCGCTAGGAAATTAAGGAAATTTAAACGTTCAACTTACCGTCAAATGTCTTAAGTCGGGTGCTTTCCAATGCTTTTCCTTGCCAAGCGGATTAGCAAAAAAATTAATTCAAGATTTTCCGTTGACATTATTAATCATGGATTTTAGTCAAAATGTTTTATTTTTACTTTTATATTTTCAGACAATATTAAGTCTGAAAGAAAAAAGACCATGCATTATATCAGC
Organism: Belonocnema kinseyi; assembly: GCF_010883055.1. NCBI lineage: Eukaryota > Metazoa > Arthropoda > Insecta > Hymenoptera > Cynipidae > Belonocnema > Belonocnema kinseyi. Next base: position 171,372,855 of record NC_046658.1, on the reverse strand, counting down.
AATACCAAAATAGTTGGCAGAAATTAAATACGTTTCAGAGATGTGTCATCTTGTGTTAAAAGAATACATTTTAAAACAAATTTGAGTTTCTATTATATAAATGAAGCTTGAGAAGATTTTTATTTGTCGCAAATAAAATAATTTTGTAGAAAACATTATGTATCTGCAACAAACTTCATTTATTCTTGCAGCCGAATAAGCCTGTTTGTATAAAGGAGATTTACAGTTATTTCCAAACAAAATAAACAAGAGTAAGATGCTTTTGTCTAAAGACAACTTTGTGTCAGAGTGAAGAAATATAATTAAACAGTTAGCTGCAATAACAGCCGATTTGTATTTTTAGAAATAATATGGCTTTTCTTTGTCATAAATATAATTTTATGAAATCAGGTCCAAGTATAAACGTTATAAGAGATTCTATGCACATATTTCAACAAAAATTTGTTCACAAATTTAATCTTTTGGACGACTGTGTATTAACAATCTATAATTCTTGTGAACTGTCGAACTAGAGTACTAAAGGAATCATTCATACTGAGAAAAATCAACATCTTTCCTGAACAGAGTAGTTTGCACTTTAATTTGATTATAGTAAATAATTTGCAGTTTCACTGACTTCCTCTAAATTA
>NC_046658.1:171367228-171372126 GCF_010883055.1 Belonocnema kinseyi | reverse complement strand
AAGTTAATTGGTCTATTAGCAGGAAAATTGTATCTTCGGATTTCGAATCGCCATTGCGGCTTGTTGTGAGAAGTAAGCCGAATAAGTCGTATTTCGTCAAGTTCAGATCCAAGTATTAATGGATGAGGAAACCTTTTGGGAGGAGACCTTGACATGGAATGAGAACTTCCCAAACGAGAAACATCACTAATAGGTTCGTCCTTCGGCGAATAGTCAAACAGTGAAATCAACTCTGCAACAAGAAAGATATTGTAATGATCATATTCTATGAAATGTTTGAAGGTACTGTGAGATCTTTGTCCTGTAAAACTTCTGACGCAGAGAAACTTAAAGCTTTGTTTCATCTTAAAATCGAATAGAAACGGTGCTAAATGTTGAAAGCTATATTAAAAGTTGTAAATCTGCAACGCTTTTATCAAATTATGCGATTAAAAGTTCAAGCTTATATAATATGATATATAATAAGATTATTAGAATTAATATAAGTTTATTTACACACAATAAACGCATATCCTTGAGTTTGATTAGCGTACGTGAACAGTTGAGAGTGGTGCATATGCGCACGTGAATTGTTAGAAGGGTACCATATGTGCACTTCTAAATTTTTTCTGTATTTTTTGGATTCCACGGCAATATATACAGTTTGAATTCGTTCGAATGGCGATCAAACTTAATAGTCTAATCGGGAAGAAAATACCAAGTGAAATGGAATTTAAATTAAGTCATATAAATTCTGATTTTCTTATATTTTAAAAAAGTAAACATAAATCAATATACATCTTGTATTATTATATTTACCGATAGAGGTAAGTATATCTCACAAGCATAACAGAATCTAAACAATCATCATCTTTTATAAATAGAGGAAGAACTGACTTATGTAATTGTAAAAAATATTTGCAGCAAAATATCTAAGAAATATTTCGCTTTTTTATCGGGTTATATAATATATCCTATATTCTTTATCTCACATTATTCAAACGTCAAGTTCCCTTTTTTGAGTTATTTGCATTTAACTAGAGTAAGCCTTCAAGACAAAATTTAATTGCTAAATTCATTAAAACCTTTATCACTGCAATTAATGCAATGTGGAGCATTCCAGAAAATAAAACGGAGAACTGGTTGACCAATTTATATAATGTTCAGTATTAGGAAACACCTAGTGTTTGAATTTGGTATTTATATCGTTTATAATAGAAGCTTTATAGTAAAATAGCTCATTTGAAACTTTAAAGAGCTAATATAAATTCGTTAAAAATATTTTAAAAGGCTTGGAAAGATAACATGTATCAACAACAGCCAACAAGGTGCCAGTACATTTTAAATATCTATTACGTTAAATTCCAAAGATATAATTTTTTTCAATAAAAAAGCTGTAGCCTATTGATTATGGATTAATCGTACTTTTCGCAAAGTCTAACGAAAAAGTCTGATAGAGCTAATTAACTATTTGTTGGACAATTTGTGTATAGAAATAGTTGACTGAATAATCATAATCTTTGTGGCATAAATCCACTTTATATTTAATATATTTTCTTGTGTTTTTTTCATTGCCTTTCCTTTAAATATTGATAAGGTAACCGGTTTTTCCAGCAAAATGGAACTTTTCTCATCTAAATATATAAATTGATTGGTAGATAAGTTTCAGTTCTTAAGCAGAAACAACTTAGAATTTATAGAAAATTGTATTTTACTATAGATACTGTCCGTTTAATTTTAAATTGTGGACTATTTAAACAAATTTCAGGAGCCAACTTATTATTCTACTTAATTTCCATGTGTTTGTTTTGATTTTGAAGCCGAATAAAATATACATTTGTCACTGATTTCCATTTACTGTGGATATAGTGCTTTCAAATAGATACAGCACGCCCAGGGATTTTAAATAATTTATTTACACTATTTTAAACCTCCACTCAACAAAATGAATGATGTTACAATAATAATAAAAATTAAGTTATCACGAAATGACTAAGGATTTAAAATTTTAAGAAATTTATTATTTTAGTGTAATATACCCCGAAATTATTAATACTTTTCATAAATTCCAAGGAGAATATTAAAATTAACAATCACCTTAGTTCCTGAATCAGATTTTTAGAGCAGATCCCAATCATGTGGCTCTGATAAATTTTGTACTAAATTTTGTCCAATTCATAACAAAAATCAATAAATCATCTTTAAAAGTATAAAAATATATAACATGAGAATTATTTGTATAATTTAAAAACTCTTTTCAAATAATTTTATCAACACTATCGTAAACTGAATTTCAAACGAACGCGTACACGAGTTTCATTTGAATGAAAAACGTTATGTATAATTATTATAATAATAAGTATAATTATTCATAAAACACTGAGCAAATATAATTTATTTTACGTTTATATACATGCTTTTACTCATATATGTGCTCGTTAGGATGGTCCTTCTTTACTCTTGGTGCATTTTTGATTTCAAGGTTCTTTTGTGACACCCCCTATTTTGTTTGAATGACTAAAAAAATGATGTCGACAAAATTTGAGTAAAACCGTTTAATATTAACCTGCGCCCTAAAGCACTCAAAGATTCTCATGTACTTAACATGGCGAAAGGTAGCGCGAAATTTCAAATGCATTTGATTTTTTCATATTTTAATGGAACCCTTTTATTATGTACAATTATGATCTTTATACGATGCTGAAAATATATATCTGTACGAAATATTTTTTCCTCAATATTTGAAAGATCGTGGATCCCTGAAGATGAAAAAAAATTGCAATTTCTACAATTAAAAATAAAATCTATTCAAATTATTACAAGAGACAGATTTATTAATTAGAAATAATGTGATGAAAATTAAAACTTCTCTTTTCTATACCCCATACTTGGCCCAATACTTTATTCCCACATTGAATTATTTTCCTCACCTGCAGCTCGTTTCCCCCTTGTGCCTCAAACCAAAAACCTAGGTAACAGAACTCCACCACAATTTCCACTTTTTGTCCGTTCACCTTCTAAACGTAATTTATTTTGCTGCTTTTATTTCAAAAACACATCACCTTTGTCTTATCTACGTTCACCGGCAGCTCTTTTGTTGCCACATACTCTATGAGGATTCTCATCATTAGGTTCATCACCTTCTCATCATCTGCTAATAGAACTAGACCGTCCGCGTATGCTAGAAAGCATATTTTTCTATTAACCAAAACCGTTCCTACTTTCCCTTTCTCCTTTAGCTTCTCCTCTAAGTCTGCCAGTAGGATATTAAATAGTAACGGACTCAACGGGCATCCTTGCCTTAGACCTTGGACTGTCCAGAAAACCTGCCCTTTTTTCTTTCCTATTTTCAGCCTAATCCTGCTTTCAGTAAAAATTTCCTTTATCCTCTCCACCAATTTTTCCTCTACATCCCTCTCTGTCATTGACTCCCATAGCAATACTTTGTTTTATCTGACTCTCCAACCTTTTTCTTAAGATTTCTGCATATATTTTATAGCCGACTGGCATGAGAGTGATCCCTCTGTATTCTTCTACCTTCTTTTCTTTCTCTTTCTCGACAAGCGGTCCCGTCTTGTTTCTTTTTAACCTATTTATTGCCTTATCCACTTCTTCTCTTGTTATCTCGTTCCCTTCTCCATTTCTCCTTGGACTATCCTACGCTTTTCCTCTATGATCTTATGTTGCTCTCCCCCTAATAGACCCTAAAGATAATCCGTCCATTCCTCTATTTCTATTTCTTCGTTAACGCCTTTCCTTTTCACTATATCCCTATTTATGATATCCCACATCCCACCTTCTTTGATTATTTTTTATACTTCTGCTTTATATTTTTGTTTCCCCTTTGTCTTTTTATTTCCAGCATCTTGTCATGTTCTTTTTTCCTCCTGTTATACTCCTACTTCTCCACTCCCCTCCTCTCCGTTTGCTTACACACTCTTTTATTCTCTCTTTACTCTCCTAGCATTCCTCGTCCCACCAGCCTCTCTGTCCCCCTACTCTTTCTTCATTAGTACTCAGCTTATACTTAACCCTTTCAATGGAGCCCTTCAACCTATCAATTAACGAGTCTATTCCCTTCTTTTTTTCATAGCTAAGCTTCTACTTTTCCATCTTTTGTTTGAACTATTTTAATTTATCTACCCTCTAGATAGTAAAAATCTAAAATTTCAGCTTGCGTTGCTCTTGCGTTCAATCAACCTATAAAAAATAATTCACAAATTTATTTTGCACGAAAATCCATTGATTACAATAGTACGTTACATCATTTTAATTTTTACAAGCACGCTTATAATTTTTGAATGCAGACTGTCAAACTAATTCAAATATCTCTTGCAATTTTTGAAAATCTCTGAAAATTACAAAACGGAATATGCGAAGGCGTCTGCACACAAAAATATAATTTCATATTGCAGCAGAAGAGACGTACATAACTGGATAACTAACAATTTGGGCATTTTTCGAAAGAGAGAATAAAGATCCTGTAAAATCGAAATCATCATTAAAAGATAAAGCATGTATCCAGTTCCGATCTAAAGTATTGCATAATTTAGATCCAAACGGTTTTATTAAAGAAAGTTACTCTTGTCCAATGAAGTGGATGTTGAAGTTGACTATCTCAAAATGATACCTAAATCTAAAGCAAGAAAAATAGTCCTTCACTGAAATATGCCATTGATTTTTTATAAATTTGCATGCAATAAACATATTTTTTGTAAAAATGTTGTTAACCTATTTTTGTGCTGCTACTTTTAATTTTGCTTTTCTCGAAGAGTGAATTATGAGTATTTTTTTATATAAAGTTTTTATTTATTTGTTTTGTAAAAAGGGCATTTTTTCATTTTCATAACCAGAACATTAACAATTTTCTGATTAAATTCGCCTACATATCTTGCAAAATTTTTGAGGAAGTGGAATTA
>NC_046658.1:171357678-171367128 GCF_010883055.1 Belonocnema kinseyi | reverse complement strand
TTAATATTTAATGTTTTTATTAGGTTAATCACTCTAATGATCCGAAAAGATTGGACGACGATCTGTCGAGATTTACTGCTGCTCGCACACTGTTTTTCTTAAGCGACAAGGTTATCATCACACGCTCAAACTGAGAAATCACGTGACTTCAAATATTCCCTTGAATAATAAGGAAAATAAAAATAGCTTTCAAATAGGCGATGTCATTAAAATCAATAATTTTCAATCGCAGAAAATTTCATAAAGACGAAACATCACAACTTTAAACATACCGCCCGCCTCGTGAGTAGTAACTGCACGATGAAAAGAAAAAACAATAAGTGCTTAATCGAGTATTTTTTAACAACGCAAATGCCACCCGCTTTAAAGAAACAGTATAAATGTAACAAAAATTTAATACTCTTAGCCGTGCGCCATAATCCACTAAGTTTACAGAATAATTTCTTATAAATCTAATAGATAATAGTTGTTCAGATTTCGCTCATTTTTTTCGCTTCTACTGGTAACAGACAAATCCTAGTAATCAGACGTTCGTATTTTGAACTGGCAGTATTTACACGAACAGAACGTACCTAATCGTCCTTTCCCTTGTAGCATTTAACTATGCGACTTAACAACTATCTAGAAGGCGGTAACGAATCATGTGTCAAAAGAACGATATCACCGATCACCAGATTTAGCTCTTTGGTTAACCATTTGTAGTGTTTGTGTAAACACTGCAAATTACCAACACCCCATCTTCTCCAGTAAATATATGAAATTTTTTGTACCAACTGCCATCGATTTAATCGATTTTCCGAAGTAAATTCCAATGAGGGTTCCAGAATGCCAGTTAAAGGGGCTCCAATCAGAACATGTTTAGGTGTAAGATAGGAAAAGCCTTCAGGCTCACTTAAAAGAGGGGCAATAGGATGGGAATTGAGGCAAGTTTCTATACGAGTAAGAAGGGTATAAAACTCTTCGTATGTAAGAGTATGTGCACCTACAATTCTTTTCAGATGGTGTTTAAAACTCTTTACTCCAGCCTCCCATAAACCCCCAAAATGAGGAGCGGAAGGAGGTATGAAATGCCAAGAAGTACCTTGAATTACGAACTCATTATGCAAATTAGCATCCAGTCTGACCAGTCGTTTAACCAAAGAGCGATCTCCTAAAATCCAGTAACGCTGTCTGAGCGTATGTAAAATTAATTGCTAACCACCATGTAAAGATCGAGGTGAACATGCGTGGCGATAAGCTCACTTATGTAGTGTTGCCGCAAAATGATAGGATACTTCTCATCAAAACTGATAGGAGCATGCCCTAGTCTTCCACCTAACCTCAAGAGATTGTTGGAATCCAAAAGTGGATTCAAACTTTTGAATAGCGAGTTCTTTGGAACCACCCTATATTTTTCTTCCGAAGCTTTTATCTCGTTAGAAAAGGAATTTACCTGGAAAAATTTAATCCAAAATATAACAGATTGTTGAATTTCAAATCGCATCAAGCGACATGGTTGAAAATTAAGCTTTAGGCCTATTAAGTTTTGAGTGTTTGAACACACAGGCATCAATAAACCTTTACAATACGTATTTACGCGAAGCAATCTTGGCCAAGAGGAGAATTCGAGCATCAAGTTAAATGGACTTTCGATCACACTCATAAAAAAAGTGTGCGGATCTGGTAACAAGACACCCGTATTCCTATGGATATTAGGTTGAGCCATAACCTTAAAAAATGACGAAAAATGATGCACTAAAGCAAATCAATTTCAAAAGAATGCCAGTGATGCAAATTTACACTTCGAAAACATGTCGACAACTGTGAAGGATCAACCCTTGCCTGATATCAACTTATTTAACATAAGTTTACCTAACAGAACCTGACCTCACCTAACCTGAATTAACAGAAATTTATTGAACTGCACGTAAAGCTCTGGAAGCATATTTTTCCAGTAGCAAATGTGTGCTACATCGAATAGGTCAACTTGAGCCTAACCTAGAAATAAATATAACCTAGCCTAACCTAACCTAACCTAACCTCACGAAACACAATTAAACTGATTGTGTTGTCCCGTTGTGTTTGCTGTACCATTTGAATCAGCTTGGGCTTAACCTGCAAAGAGGTCAAACCTATCATAACCTTAAAAAACCTGACCTAACCTAACCTAACTTAACTTCACGTAACATAGAGGTGTAACCTACCCTAACCTAACAAAACCTGACCTAACCTAATCTAGCCGAATGAAATTCAACCACACGTGTAGCTATTTAAGCGTACGGTTCTCAGTATTAAATGTGTGCTATATTTAAAAGGTTGACTCGATCTTAACCTACAAATGAATCTAACTCAACAGAACCTAACGAAATTTTGCTTAACGCTACATAACTTAACTTAAGTGTTCCCGTTGTAACACAATAAAATTCATTTCATTATACTACAGGTGGTTAAAAATTTACACGCACATTACTCATTTGAAGAAACTTAGAACTACAAGTAGAATTGACCTCATTTTAATTAACCTGACAATGTTTGTATCAATTAAAATGTCGAACTGTAACTTAAACATGCAAATGGATAAGAGTTTTATTCGAAATTTTTTTCTCTCTGCTTTTCTTAGACTTAAGGGATATATTTATACTACCTTCCGTGTTTACATATTATCTTGCTTTTTATCGTAATTAAATTGATTTATAGACCTACTTCAGTCTATTTTCTGCCTGCTATAACGTGTCCTTTTTTCTTCGAAGGAACGATGCAAAGGGTTAAGCTTACTTTTAAGACCTACATTCGTTTCCCTTTTCAACAACCAGCAAAAATCAGCCATCATGACCTCGTCCCATCCACCCTGATACCGTTGTTCCATCACCTTTATGTCTTGATGAAAACGTTCCCCTTGTTCTTCGCTGAAATCACCAACATTTTCTGGAAACTTATCCAGATGGTAATGTAGAAAGTGAAGTTTTAATTCATCAAGCAACCTAACTTTTTGTAATTTTTTATCATTTTCGCAACAATATTCTCGTAGTCTAGCCTTTTTTTGTTACCGAGGAACTTTGCGTTTACTGCTTTAAGACATTCCCAAGCGTCCATTTGAATTTTCGTCATGTGGCTCACAAAATTAGTATCTCTTGTCAGTATTCGAATCTGTGGTCCATCAAAGACTCCTTCTTTCAATTTAGCGTTTGAAACATTAGGGAATTTAAGGGATATATACTTATAGCATTGATCATCTTTGTCTATAGCCTTGACAAATTGCTTCATGAGCCCAAGATTTATGTGGAGGGGTGGTGGTACAATTTTTTCTGGATCAACGAGGCTTTGGTTGATGATATTATGAGAATCAGGTTTGAATGAATCTCTTAAGGACCAGCGTTTTTTGCTGTAATGATTGGCTTGATCTCTGCTATTCCACAGGCTATAAAGCATGGCTCTCTCGTGAAAGCCCATTGTTGGCCTAATATCATTGTTATGATTTTGAGATCACCACATATTTGCCATTTGTGATGCGTGTGATTAACTTTTTCAAGAAGCATTTTAACATTGTTGTATTCTTCTTTGATGACCGTTGAGTGAGCTATAGGAATAGGAGCGTAAATATTCGTGTTATGCAGTAAAACAGCCTTAATGCTGCCTTTTGACGAATCAATAAAAAGTCGCCATTCTTCGTCTCTGTACACATTTTTCTTCAAGTGGTTCGTTAGTCCGTTAAAGTCAGTGCAGTACACTAAAGACGCCTCTTCGTCTTTAACGTAAAACTTTCTGAATTCCTTGTACTTGTCGCTGTAGAATGAAACTTTTGTCTTTGGCTCTAGAAGATTTCTTCTTTTCAGAAATGAAGTGGCAAATTCAGCGCCGTCTTTCGGTAATCCAAGATCTCTAATAAAATCATATAGTTCTAGTTACGACACTAATATTGGAACCTTCAATTTCATTTTATGCACGCCATATTCGTCATCTTTTTCGTCATTTTCATCAGAATCATCAGAACTATTTTCTGTTCGATCACTGATTTCACTACCGTCTCCATGACGTTGACTTTCAACTTGAATTCTTACATCTTCTAAGGCGCTTAAATCAGTCTGGCGTGCATTTTTATTGATTTCCATTGCTCTTGTGACTGTGCACACATTAATGTACGCTTCATATTTACTGCAAATGTAACAGAATGAATCTGAGCTATTCTTGTAGGCATGCGATTGAGAAATACTCGCGGTTTTTTTTTCGTGTAGCATGAGACTCTACACCAACCAAGTGATCCATTGATGAAGAGCTACGAATGCATGATGATGACATTGGAGAGTCCGCTTTCCCACCCTGACCAAACGCCGATACTCGGGTTTTTCCCTGCATCGTAATACACTTTTTATCTGTGTCTGCCATGATGGCAGGAACACCGTTTACCCAGGGAATCAGCCAGTGTGAATCCGTTACCCACCGTAACCACGTGGAGGTGCCCTGGTTACAGAAACAGGCGAATAATTCTAGCAACAAGCGGTTACGAAACTCCAGACATTTACTGCTATTAATGTCAAAATATGATAGTACGCAAGAACAGGGTTGCTAGCGTAGTCGGTTAGGTTAGGTCAGGTTTTGTCAGGTTAAAATAGGTTAAACCTCTATGTAGGTTAAGCTGAAGCTGAATGAAACGGTATCGCAAACACAATAGGACAACACAATCAATTTAATTGTGTTTTTTGAGGTTAGGTTAGGTTTGGCCTGGTTAGATTTATTTCTAGGTTAGGCTCGAGTTGACACATTCAATGTAGCACACATTTGCTACTGGGGAAATATGCTTCCAGAGCTTTACGTGTAGTTCAATAAATTTCTGTTAATTCAGGTTAGGTGAGATCAGGTTCTGTTGGGTACAATTATGTTAAATAAGTTGATATCAGACAAGGCTTGATCCTTTACAGTTTTCGACATGTTTTTGTAGTGAAAATTTGCATCACTGGCATTATTTTGAAATTTATTTGCCTCAGTGCATGATTTTTCGTCATTTTTTGAGGTTATGGCTCAACCATGACGTGATGGGTGATTTTTGATACCGAATTTCAATTCAGCGCCCCAAAATCCACAGGAATACGTGTGTTTTGTTACCAGATCCGCACACCGTTTTTTTTGTGCAGCAGTGTTATCTTTAGTAGTAATGTATCGTCACTTCGCGCGAAGTACCAGCTCATGAATTACGGAAACTCTATTGGTAACAAACACCGGCTAATTGGAAGGATGTTTTCCCAGCCAAGCTATAAGTAGGCTAATATAAGCTTGTTTTAAATTTTCAATAAGAATTCTAATGTAAACGGAAGCTGAATAAGCTTTTGACGAAGCGTCAGAAAAGCCATGAAGCTCGAATTCAGAGTTTGTCTGCAGTTGTCGTGTCCATCTGAGGACTTTAAGTGCTTCTCATTTTTCCAGAGAATCATGGTAATTTAACCATGCAAATTTTTAGATCATAAGGTAGTTGGATTTTTGACTGAAGAAGAAGTCACTTTAAAAAGGTATGAATCGGACTTAAGATCCTAAAGTTAACCTAGACCCTTTAGCTGAGCATCCTCTGCCAACGGAAATTCGATAGTACATTCGTGTCTGCCCGAAGGACAATCTTCCAATGGTTCGGGTTTATTTGCGGCCCATTTTCGCAAATGGAAACCGCCAGCTTCTACTAACAGTGTTACTTGAGCTCGCACCTGTTTAGCCTCAATCTGACTATCTGCACCAAACAAAACATCATCGACGTAAATATTATTTTCTAATATAGTTCGGGCTAAAGGAAATCTCTTTTATTCATCATAATCTAACTTCTTACAAAACATTTGGTCATCTGTCAAAGTATTTTTAAAGAGAACTTCCTCCAACTGCCAGAACCTGTTTAAGTTTTCATGCAAGACTTCTGCTGAAATAGCCTGATGTGCTGTAACTGGAACGTTAATTTCTATTTTATTTGTGACTGAAACCGGCCACTTTATTCTACACGTGGGATCTTACAGGAGGAGTATACTTGTTTTATCACGTAAGTTTTTTAAGTCTTCCAGAATATTATTCGACACATTAGGAAAATTGATAAAGGCTTGTAAATGAGTTGAGAATAAAGCTTTTTTGTTGTCAAATCTAGTCTTTAACGACTCTCAAGTGGAGATAACGTTAGCATCAGTTATCGAAACGTACCTTAAAAACATTCAGCTTCGCCCTTTAAGTTCAATTTCAAATAGTGTAATCTTGTTACATTTGACAATGAATCGTTTGGAATTATGAAAGCATTTAATAAATCGCGGAAATTCTCCCAATCCTTGTAGTCATCTGAAAACTCCGGTAAAGTGATTTGAGGATGTTTAACAGGCAAGGAATCATGACGAATAATTTAAGACTGATTTAAACTTTCACTAGCCTTAGTCTCAGGAGTAAACAAGACTAAAGAAATAATTTAGTTAAGTTTTAAAGTGCTCTGATAAGACGAGAAAGTTTTAGTGTGCGAGAGTATAATAATTAATAAAATGTCAATAAATCGTCACTGAAAGAGTACGGTCTGAATTATTATTATTTTATTTGCCAGAACGAGCCTCTTTCATCATAAGTAAATTAGAGTTGTCATCTGACCACTTGATAAGGTTAGAAATGGATGAAGTCTAAAATTAAGTGTGTTGACAATCATAGCTTATCCTTGCTATATGATCTCAAGCCGTCATATTTTCCGCCTAGTTCCTGTCCTTTCACAAAATAAAATTTCTCACTTTGGCCTTTTCAATACCAATTTAACACTTTTTAATGTTTTTTCACCATCTTCAATGAGGCTTGAAGGACCATTTTGCTAAATTTTTTATGTTCATGACTAATTAATTTTGCCAGATCAAGAATAGACAGAGAAGAATCGTTAAAAATAATCAATAGATCAAGTTTTATTTAAAGTATACAATACTTGGCAGACTAAGACCATTTTTGAGAACCACACAGATCACTCACTCACTTGATATATATGTTAAAAATTTGTCATAAGGACAACCGCAGGATTTCGCCGGGAGCGGGTGCTAATCTGAAAAAATGCACCCGCTTCCAGCGAAATCGCGGTAAAATTTCAGCCATAACCACGTCTCACAACCGTGAGATAGGTGGTTACAATCTGTAAAGGAATCAATACGACGATCCAGCGAAAGCCTCGTGCACCCTAAGAACACGGAGTGACCCAAGGACAACCGCCTTCTGTCTTTTTCCTGCAAGTGTTCTAGCATATTGTTGACACGCAGGGATGCCTTTTAGGCTATTAGCAAGTGAAAGCTTGGCACCTACAAGAGATCCGATGATAAGGACGATCAGTTTAACAGAATATTCCGGGTACAATCGTTGCAACTCCCTTATAAGGTCTCGATACCTCTCTTTCTTTTCATTCTCCTTGGCTATGATGTTTTTGTCAGCTGGTGCCGAAAATTCGATAACGAACATGGTTCGCTTCTCAAAGTCAAGAAGAACCATGTCAGGCCTCGAGTGAGCAACAGAAACAATTGTCGAGAATATAAAGTTCCAGTATATTCGGCGACGCTATGTTAAGGTGAAAATGACACCGTCTTGGCATGCAAAAATGAAACCCATCTGTACCAGACTTCAATCCGGGCGATTTAAGGGAAGTAACCGTTAGCTCACAAGACATTGATTGATCCTTCACATTCCTGTGGAAGATACCGTGCATCCCGACCATTTTAAGAAGAGGCTCTCTTTCATTTGCAACTCTATGTGCTGTACCACGAATAATCCTGTTGTGAAGACATTCAAGACTCAATATTCCGCGACCCCCTTGACGGCGTGAGATGTACAGTCGCGGAACGGAAGACTTAAGATACATGCTTTTGTTCATGTGTATAACCTTTCTTGTCCCGATATCAAGAGATCTGAGCTCGTCCTTCGTCCATGGAATTACTCCAAATGAATAGAGTAGTACCGGGACGGCAAGGATGTTCGTTGCAGATACTTTGTTCCTCGCCGACAGTTCGGAAGACCAAATCTGTCGGATGACACGTTTGTATCTGCTTTGGAGAGTATCCTTTATAGATGTCACATCCTGAATGCGGCTCTGTGGCACGCCCATGTATGTATAAGTCTCTCCAGTACAAAGGTGTCGTATGGCGCTTCTATCAACGAGTTCAGCATCTTCAGGGATGCCATTAAGTTTTCCTCGCTTCAAATAAACCTTGGCGCATTTGCCTAACCCAAATTCCATTCCAATTTCCTTAGTATATCGTTTGACAATCCCCAGAGGTAGATGCAGTTGCTCTCTGTTTTTAGCATCGATCTTAAGATCCTGCATGTCAAATACATGAGTGACCTTGTAACTTCGATCGAAGTTATCGTCATCCATTTCAGCCAGATCTTTAGGCTTGGGAGAAACCTTGGTGTTGATGTTTCTCCGGGTCGTAAAGCATCGCTCTTCATCTATTGGATGCCTGCCCGCGGTTGGTCTTAGTGTCGCCTCTCTTTCTTTGTTGCCGGCTTGTTCTAGCTGTGGTAGAGTAGGCGTTCCGCTTACATAGCCCCTTTTACGGAGTAGTTCAGCATGGTTTAGCAGACGTTGCTGCGAAAAGTGCGATAGCTCCAGGTGTTTCTCGCACCACAGAGTATGCAGCCGTGCCAGGTAACCCCTTTCACGGGCCACACTCGCATCGTAGCAGTCTAGCAAGTCGTGATTCAGTCGCTCCGTCCACCCAAAGGTCACGAGATCTCGCCGATCCATCGCATTGAATCCATTTTCGTTGGCTCCCCCAGCTCTAGATTGGTCGGCATTGTTGGCCAACCCATTGTCGGGAGCCCTGCGCGTTCTGTTGTTTTGAACCGCACTTACTACAACTTTGTTTGGTGTTGTGATAGTTCTTCCCACGAGAAGCTAGGGCAAGGGGTTCGTCCATCCTTGTAGAGCCCCGCATGCAAGGATAAGGCTGCTTACTCTGAGAGGTCGCCTGGTATCCCAGAGTCACCGTTCGAGACAACTCACCCAGGTGCCATTCAGCTTTCGACACGGTTTTCACACCTTCGCTTGGGGGTTAGTTCCTTCGGGACCACCCCTGAACAATTCTCCGCGACTGCCTATTTATTTTTGTAACCAAAGGCCCTCCAGTTACTGTCGAACGCCCACCCAAACCAGAAGAGGTCGAAGTATTTTGAAGAGAAGTCTACGTAATTCAGCATAGACTGAACGAAGACTCAAAAATATAAATACCTTCAAGGAGTTATGTGTTGCCCTCATAACACCTGATAAAGAATGCCCACCCATCACTACCGAGGAGGTGAAAAAAGTATTAAGAGGGATAAAGAACTATTCCGCACCGGGACCAGATTGTATCAAAACCTTCTGATGGAAGAAGTTTTCTTCAACCCATCAGCATGTGGCCCGTATTTTCACCTCATATTTGAAGTCAGAAGAGCCGATTCCAGAGTGGTTGGTGGAAGGGCGCACAATACTCCTGCCGAAAATAGGCAACTTAGCTG
>NC_046658.1:171349967-171357578 GCF_010883055.1 Belonocnema kinseyi | reverse complement strand
CTTGCCGTCCCGGTACTACTCTATTCATTTGGAGTAGTTCCATGGACGAAGAACGAGCTCAGATCTCTTGATATCGGGACAAAAAAGGTTATGCACATGAACGAAAGCATGCATCTTAAGTCTTCCGTTCCGCGACTGTACATCTCCTTAACCTCTTCTTAAAATGGTCAGGATGCACGGTTTCTTCCACAGAAATGTGAAGGATCAGTTATTGTCTTGTGAGCTAACGTTTGCTTTCCTTAAATCGCCCGGATTGAAGTCTGGTACAGAGGGTTTCATTTTTGCATGCCAAGACGGTGTCATTTTCACCTTAACATACCGTCGCCACATTTTGAGCCAAGACATTCCCGATGATAGCTGTAGGGCGTACCATGCACACCCCGAGCATTTAGCTCACATACTATCTAGTTGTCCAACACACGCGGGAACGACCTGCATTCAAAGGCACAATGCGGCACTAAGAGTACTTTATTACCATCTCTGTCACTCCTACGGCATTCACCTTAATAACGCTCCTCTAAATGCTCCTAGGGAAATTGAGTCAATTGTCGAGAATGTGAAGTGCCGTATATACTGGAATTTTATATTCTCGACAATTGTTTCTGTTGCTCACACGAGGCCTGACATGGTTCTCCTTGATTTCGAGAAGCGAACCATGTTCGTTATCGAATTTTCGGCACCAGCTGACAAAAACATCATAGCCAAGGAGAATGAAAAGAAAGAGAGGTATCGAGACCTTATAAGGGAGTTGCAACGATTGTACCCGGAATATTCTGTTAAACTGATCGTCCTTATCATCGGCGCTCTTGGAGATGCCAAGCTTTCACTTGCTAATAGCCTAAAAAGCATCCCTGCGTGTCAACAATATGATAGAACACTTGCGGGAAAAATGCAGAAGGCGGTTGTCCTTGGGTTGCTCCGTGTTCTTAGGATCCACGAGACTTTTGCTGGATCGTCGTATTGATTCCTTTACAGACTGTAACCACCTATCTCACGGTTGTGAGACGTGGTTATGGCTGAAATTTAAACCGCGATTTCGCTGGAAGCGGGTGCAATTTTTCAGATTAGCACCCGCTCCCGGCGAAATCCTGCGGTTGTCCTTATGACAAATTTTTAATATATATAATTGTAATGTAACTAAGGAATATTTTACTTCTTTATTGGGTTAGATATTATATCCAATAGTCGTTATCTTACATAATTTAGACCTCAAGTTTGCTCTCCTGAGTTGTTTACATTTCGTTAAAGTCAGTTTATAAATCTGCATTATCAACATAATGTGTCCCTAATCGTTTTCTTCTCATCACATAAGTAATTACATAAGAAATCTTAACCACCAATTTAGCATCGATAAGGCGACTTTGCGAATTACATTTTTTATAAACCCACATTTTTTATTCTTCTGGTCTACAGATTACATTAACGCTTTTAAAAATTAATAATTTACAAGAGTGCTTTATATTAATTAAATTTTAAGCAGTCAATCCAACTTCAATTTCTCTTGAAATTTTTCAAAATTTCTAAAAATTACAAAACGCAAAATGCGAATGTGTCTTAACGTAAAAGTACAATTTCATATTGTGGCAGAAGAGTGGACGTGAATAACTGAATAACTGAAAACTGAAGACAATTTCTCAGTTTTTTTAAACCTTACGGAAAGCTTAAAAAGCATCTCGATGTTTTGTTTCCTATTTTCGAAAATGTACTTTTCTTTAAATTTTATTGCGAAATTTTTAAGTTTTTAATTATACTTAAATCATTTTAAAATTTCTTCATAACACGTTAACTTCTACCGAATATATAATAAATAAATATTCTAATTTACTAATGTTTAAGAGAAATTATGATTATTGTTATTATCATTCACAATAATAATTTATTTCCAAAAGAAATCCTCTTCATCAACAAATCAAAAGTAAGAGAATACATTTAAATATAAAGTTTCGTTTCAATTTAACAAAGTGTTTAAAATTTCTTTGGCAGTGAAAACTGTAAAGATGTAGAACTTGATTTTTAAGAATATATAATTTCTTACTTTCAAGACGTGGTGCCAAAGGTCCGTGTGTAAAGATATATATTGGCAGTCTGCTTACAGGTGTGGTCCAGGTCTTGATATATTTAGACTATCTGGTCTAGAAGATCTCACCTGGCGCAGGTCTGACTCGAGTCTGGCCAAGGTATCATCTTTTATAAACTGTCGAGTCTTGCATGCCTGGTTTAGGGACCCAGGAACCAAAGAAAGTTTTAAGTTTAATCCGATAATTTTTTTGACATATTACGTCAAAGAATCAGGGTGTTTTGAATGGTACACATGAAAGCATTCACAATATAAACACAAGAACTTATTTTCTTACCACTTTGATTGACTGCCCTGACTCAGATTTGGCGCTAATCAAAAAACCAATAACAAACAAAATCTTATTTCGATAAGTAAATTTTATTTTACAAATTTCAAGAAAGTTATAGGCCGTCTATAATGGAAACTTGCTTAACATAGATGCTTATAGTGAAAAGTTATTTTTTTCCACGTCATTACAAAAATAAAGCTGCCAGATGACGTGATAAATTGAAGTACCAGTTAAGTGTTGAATCTGACCTCTCTGATAGACTGATAATTTTGGTCAATAAAGTGTCACAAACTGTCAGCCAGCCAATAACTTACGGCTGGACAATCCATACTAATTGGTTGTCTAGACTGTCTGGCCTGGGGCTAGCCAGAAAAAGTTACGCATTTGGCCAGACCGCCTGTTCAGGGCCAAGAATGGGAGCCTGGTTCTGGGTCAGGCCAGCTTCAGTGGATTTTTCTACAAAGGAGCTAAGCTCTTCGCTTCTCCTTTTTTCGGTAAATGCGGCAGGCGATTTGGCTAGCTCTTCCTTTTATTCTATTGCAAACGAGAGAAATCCACCAGGTAATTTTATCTTGAAATTCCGATACGACGCCGATACGAGATCGCACGTTCGGCGGCATAACTACTAGTCATTACCTGGTCTATTCTCCTTTAAAATGGAAATTTGCACCTATAATTTATTGAATGATAAAAATATGATCTTATGAAGTATCAATACAGAAAGCGAGCTACGGCTGAGATGCGCACTATTGTCAAAATCGACCATTAATAGCTAAATGCCAGTAAATTCTTCTTACTGATATTGTACAAATGTGTCCCTTTCGTGTATGTGCGCTCACATCCCGATTTAAAGATAACAATAAAACGTTTTATATCAAATTTTTAAGCATTATATAAAAATAAGAAACATTGATCAAAGGAGGCAAGCTGTTTTATAGAAAAAAATTTCGATTTTTATTTAAAAAAGGAATTTCTTGTTTTTAATAATCAATGTTTTCGCTACAGTAACAGTCACAGTTATAGAGTAGAGGTTAGAAGACACTATGAGAATCTTGAAACTCGATATAAAGTCTAAAATCTTTTTAGTAGAGTTAAGAATATAGCAAGAAAATAACGTTTTTTTTTTTTTTTTAATTAAAGCGCGAGGTAGGTCCCAGGTTTCCAACAATATCCAGAAAAGAAACACTTCCATTTCTCTCATAGATGCCTGATGTTACATAAAAATTAAAAGGGTGATGGCCTGATAATTTTTGGAAAACCAACCCTTTACTAGCTCGCCCAATGAAACTTGCAAATTTCCAAGGCTTTGGTTAGGTATAGCCTTTACATTACTGCTTATGCATTCCGCGAACAAACACGCTGACACATTTAACGATTTAACCGCCATTTTATATGTTTAAGACTAAGTGGCGCTGCAGCGCCCCAAACCCGACGCGGATGCACGAAGAACTATTATATGTTTGAATCAAATAAATACGTTCTTTAATTTAAGTATGAGGCGTTTGAACAAAATTATTCTTTGGCTCAATAAAATCATTTATTTGAATCAAACATATCGTATGAAACAAAGAATTTCTTTCATTCAATGGGTTTTTATATCTTCCATACATTAAAATGAAATAAATGTTTTAATAATTGTAATAAAAAAGGTGTGTTGAATCAAAAAAATTTATTTCAACAACTCTTTTTGTTTGAATCCAAAAGATCCTTTCTCAGTATAGTGGAAATTTCTGTTTCCATAGGTTAAATAAAAATATACTGGAAATAGCAAGATACTTTTATTTTTATTTTTACATTCTCATACATGAGAGTGTAATCTAATCGTTCAAATTTCCGATCGCGGGATTTAAACGATCTTTACGTTATAGCACGCAAAGATTTCGAAAATCATAAAATTTTATCGGTGTCTGTCTGTTTTGTATGTCTGTCCCTCCGTCCTTCTGTCTGTATGTGTGGATACCTGAATGTTGTAGCTACCCTAACTTTTAAAGGATTTGTCCAATCGAGACCGCCTTTGATTCACGTTTATGGTTACTTAAATGAAGACTAAGTTAATTAAGAAGATATTTCCAAGCAAATTCAAAAATTTAAAGCATTTTCAAAATTTGAAAAATTTTTGTTTTGAATTTAAAAAAATTGTTGTCAAAAATTCTTATAGTTGGGTAAAAATTGATATTATAGTCATCAATAACAATTTGTTTTCTTTGTACTCCTGCACTTGTTACAATTTAGTTAAGGTCATGATTTATGGCGAAATGCATATACTTTTTAACCAATAAAGCATCCTTTATTTTAGAACCATTTAATATCAAGACTATAGGCAAAATACAAAAAACTTCTTTATATTGCATGAGGTCTAAAATACAGTCCAAAAAATTTATTTGTTAAAGTCAAATATTTCGTAAACGCTTTGAAGGTGAAACTTTAAAAGTGACTTAATTAGGAGGCATTTCAAACAACATGCTTCATTTGCGAATAATTATTAGAAAAACAGTTAATTTTCTGTGAAATCGATTAAAGTTTAAAGCCTTGCGAAGCAGAATACACTGACGCTTCTAATATGAGTACCAGTTGCGTTTACCATTTTAATCATTCATCAGATTATTAACATCATAATTTAAGATTTTACATTTTTTAATTAATTCAGTGATGTGGAGGAAGTTCGTTTACATTTACTGTCGTAACATCCTTGCGAACTGCACGACAGGTGCCTAAAGGAGTTTCGAAGACTATTTCTGGGATCAAGTCAAATACTGCACTGATTTCCGTGTTTATGGCCGCCTTTTGTTTTCCATTGTGATTATGGTGACCTGGATCTGGCATAAGAACTTCCTGAGCGAGAAACGCTAGAGATAGGATACCCATCCGGTAATTTTTTGAACAGTAAACTCAGTGGGCACAAAATTTGGCGACATCTTTACGATATCGTTACCACATCTTTACGACAACTGACGACATCCTGTGTCCGTATCGTATAGGTGTCTTAGCGATAGAATAAAGACAGCGTGAGGTCATACGACTTATTTACGATATCGTAAAGACACCTTAATGAAAGTGGACATGGGATGTCGTAAGTTTGTCGTAAATATGTCGTAACGATGTCGTTGAGACGTCGTCAAGTTTTGTGCCCACTGGGAACTCAACTCTGCAACAAAAGCATATGGCTTTGGAACCACTTCGTTGGCTGTCATCAAAGATAGACATTATAGACCTGGTAAACAAATACCTACATCTTTTTAAGTTTTCGTTTTACTGCGTGATTATCAAAGTAATAAAAATCCCACACAAAGAAAAACAAATCACTTTTCCCTAATTAATTTTGAGAAGTAGCCGAATATTAGGATATTCCTGCACATATGGTGAAATACCAAATGTGCACAATGTGGGATGGTAAACGTCTATAATAATAGGCGTACATCATATTTTATAAATAGAGGAAGAACTAATTTGTACAATTAAGGAAAATTGGTCCAGCATTGTAACTGAGGAATATTTCTCTTCTTTATCGGGTTATATACTATATCGTATAGTCGCTATCTTACAGAATACAGACGTTAAGTTCCATTTTTTGAGTTATTTACATTTCATTTGAGTAAACTTCTATAAAAAATGTTAATTCTAAATTTGTTCAAACCATTATCACAATGCAATGAATATAATCGTACTGAAAAAAATCGAAAATTCATAGAGAAACTAATATTACGAGTATGCTTAGTATTAGCGAAAAGTGGCGTTTAAATTTTGAATTTATATATTTTATAATATACGCTCTATACTAAAATGATCCATTTGAAACTTTAAAAGCAAGGCATGTATCTACCTCAGCTCACGAGGTGCCCATCAGTTTTAAATATCTATCACGTTCAATCCCAAAGATATTTATTTTTGACTAAAAAACCTGTAATCTACTAATTATGGATTAATCGTACTTTTTGCAACGTCTCAAAAAAAAGTCCAATGCCATTAATAAATTACTTCTGTGACAATTTGTGTATCGAAACAGTTGATTAAATAACAATCAGGATTGTTTTGAGTACAAAAATATTGGTTGATTTCTGCAAAAATAATGCAGCGAAATTCAGGGGAATTTTTTTCGACATTCTCTTTTAATTCCAAGGCCAGGCTAAATTTATTCTCAAAATCATCAAATTATCACATTTGGACTTGAAGCGATATCATTCTATCAACCTATGCAAATTAATTAACAAATCGATTTCTTTAATAAATAACGATTTATGACAAGAGTAATTTAAATTAATTCAATTTTTAAGAAGCTCACTTACAACTTTTTTATTTAGACTGCAATCAACCTTAATTTCTCTTAAAAATTTTGAAACACTGAAAATTACAAAAACGGATTATGCGAAGGTGTATCCACTTTAGATCTAAGGTATTGCTTAATTTGGGTCCAAACAGTTTCATTACAAAAATTTATTTAAATTTATTTCGATAGAAAGCTTTTTTTCTGTCAAATGTAAATTTCTTATTTGTATTTTGATAATAAGAACATTTACAATATTCTGATTAAATTTTTCTCCGTATCCTTCAATACTTATGAAGTCTGTAAATTCAAAGATATAGGCCTAAAATAAACACACAAGAAGGGATATATGTGTGTATGTATATATGTATGTTTGTATATGCACGTGTGTATTTTTGTGTGCATATGAATATGTATGCATACTTATTTTTTCTAGTCGCGACGCCTACAATAAAATTTTTTGTTAATGTTTATTTTGGGTCAAAAATTATACTACCTGGCTCCAAGTCTGCATATTTGGAGTTGAAATTTTCTTGACTTTCAATATATATATGTGTGTGTGTGTGTGTATTTATAGGTTTTCAAAGAATCTTTAACAGGACGATTTTTAACGACTCTCGGATATGACGCAGTCGTAAGTCGACCCCTACATTATCTTGTATTTTACTTAACAGTTCTGCAGAAAATTTGAAAGAGAGCAGTCTCTTATATACTCGGTTGGAGAAAAAGCAAAATAAAAAATTTTCAATTTGGTATAAATACACTTTCTTAAAGTTGTGCTTCGATATGCAGTTACTGGGAAATCCGGAAACGTAATTAAAGATAAGTAATTCATAACAATTCATTATAATTTCACGATAAAAAAAAGAAAACAAAGGAAATTTAAACCTACAAACTAAAAATAACGCCGAGATTTTGAACCGAGGGCGGGGGGGCTCGATTTTTATTGTAAATTCAAAGATATAGGTCTAAAATAAACACACAAGAAGGGATATATGTGTG
>NC_046658.1:171345983-171349867 GCF_010883055.1 Belonocnema kinseyi | reverse complement strand
CAGTTCTACTTCCCCCCCTCTCTCAACACTCCCTTATTAACTGAAGTTTTTGGTGGGACTGACGTTAGAACGACAATCTCCACCATATGAGGATTTGATACTTAACTTTGACATGATTTCGACTCAGAAAATAAACTTATTGCATAAAGGTGTTAGTTGGGCGTATAATCTATACAATGAATAATAAAAACTACAAAATAGCCTCGGAAAGGACTGGAATTTTTAATGGCAAAAGGCATGCACACGGAAAATTTAAAGGTCATGTTTCAGGCGACGAATGGACCCTGGGTGTTTGGAATGCTAGGGGAGTAAATGATCTCAAGGTAAAAGAATTGCGTGAAACTATGGACGTGAAGAAACTGTATATCTTATGCGTGCTCGAAACAAAGAAAAAGGGATGCGAAACTAAAGACATAAAAAACGGCGCGTTGAAAGGCGGATTTGAAATATGGTCAGGAGTAGACTGTGAATCACATGGAAAACAAGAAGTAGGTCTCATTGTAAATGAAAGAGCAAAGCAGCATCTCGCAGACCATGGCTTTATGTCTCCCAGACTGCTGTAGGCTAGAATGAAAGTAGGAATCAGAAGACTATTTATTATAGCATGCTACGCGCCGGTTGATGGTGATCCTAGAGAAGTAAAACACGCCTTCTGGGACACTTTAAATGACACAATAAACATCTGCGAACATGGGGAAAGAATAATTCTACTAGGAGACATGAACGGTTGGGTGGGCATCCAAAATCAGGATACGGAAAGAGTATTAGGTAATTTTGGGGATCCAAGAACAAACTATAACGGAGATAAATTAGTTGGTCTATGCTTGGAAAGGGGTCTGTTTATTACAAATACTTGGTTTAGGCATTACAACAGCTTTATTTGCACGAATCTTCCACATTTTAAAAATTCTTATAAACATTTTTGATATTTTTTCAACAGCGGCTCAGTCAAAATAAAAAATTCTTTCAACTTTGTACAGGGATATTACAAAAATATATTTCTTCTCTTGAAAACTTTAATAATTCTTATCAGGTTTTAAATGTTCAAAATGTTCCTACCTGTAAAAATTTTTTGTCTTATTCTCTTCTAATCATAAATCATACATTTTTCCTAAGATTAAAAAAAAATCGACATTTATTCTTGAAATTTGCTAGAACGCGTAAAAAGGATATATATGTTTTATTAAATATCGTTAAAAATGTACTTCCTCCATAGAATTGCTATAAGTCTTTTACGCTAACTCGTCCGATTCCAAAAAAGTGTTGAATAGTTTTAAAGTACAAAAATTGCCTTTGAATCTTCTACATCTTTTTGGATTTTTTTTGTCCTTACGAACTTTTTGTAATAATAAATTAGTCAAAGTAAAAAAGGAACCCCAGTTTTTAGATTTTTTTTCAATATTATCAAAAATCTAGGTTTGTTTAAACGATTTTTAAAATTTCTTGAAATTATAAATAATCTTGATAGTTTGTCAAAACTTCGAAACATTCTAAATATTTTTTTAAATATTACGAATTTCTCCTCGAATAAAAAAAAATTATAAACATGCCATTAAAATGTTTCACATTACTTTTGTTCCAAATTGGCAAGTCTTTTAAAATATTTCAAATTTGTGTTCATAGATAATTGTTAGAAAAAAACTATTATTTTGAATTTTCGTTTAAATTTTACTGAAATATTTTTGAGTTTTGAATTATTTCAAAACTTCTACATGACTCTTAAGATTCCAACAAATATATGATAAATAAATAAGCTAATTTACAAATGTTTGAGAGAAATTATGATTATCATTCATATTAATAATTTATTTATTTATAAATATTCATTAATATAAATTAATAAGAATTTATGAAAAGTTTAATGAAAACAAATATATGCCTATCAGTGAGTGCCTTACAATTTCTTTGGCAGTGCCCGTGTGGAAAAATGTTCTGTCTGTCTGGTTACAGGTCGAACCCAGGTCAGAATTTATCTGGACTGCCTAGTCTGGAATATCTGACCTGGCCCATGTCTGACGCTTGTCTGGCCTCGGTTAGGCCTTATCTAGACAATCTAGCCTAGAATGCCTGGTATTTTCTACGAATGGCGCTGATCATCGAGCCAAGAACAAACAAAATCTAAGTTAGAGCAGTGCATTTTTTAGACATGTTCCAGAAAAGTAACAGGACGTCTATAATGACAGACTTCTAGTTTTTGTCGATCAAGTGTTACAAACTGTCAGCCAACCTAACTTGCGGCTGACCAGCCCATAACTAGCGGATAATCAGACAATCTGGCCTGGGGCTAGCTAGAAAAAACGCTACACTGTAGGCTAGGCCCAGGCTATTTCGTCTGATCAACACCGAGAATGAAAGCCTGGTGGCCTGTTCTGGACCAGGCCAGCCCCAGAACAATGTTCTACACGGGATAAGAAGCACCTTGCTGTTTCTTTTTCGGGTAAATGGGCTAGGCCAGTAATTTCTTCTTACTATATTGCACACGCGAGTGTATTATGAGTGTGTGTTTTTACATGCCGCTTTAAAGTTAAAAATGCAACATTTTGTATTAAAGGTTTGAAAATTATTTTAAAAATAGAAGCATTGGCCAAGGGACTTGATTAGCTTAGATTAAAAAATACGGAAAATAGAAAAAGCAACTATTCTATTTCATTGATAGAAAAAAGCTAACAATTTGTGAGAATTATTTAAGCAATTAAAATTTCTATTAAACTTTTTTTGCAAAATTAGATATTTTTTTAATAATCTTAAAAGAAAGGTTGGCTTTTTTTGTTAAAAATAGTTGTCAGTAAATGGCCCAGTGAACAATTTTCGAGTTGCAGGCCCTGATGTAAAGGCAGTCTTAATGCTCGTTTTCAGACGCAATCCTTTCATGTTCCCTAGACTAGTTTGCAAGTCCATCATACTTTCAACGCGTTTAAGTTAATTCAGAATGAGATGATATCAGCTAATTCATGGTTTAGGAATGTTTCCGTCGGGTGAGAAGAAGTTTAAATTATTTGTTTTTTGTTATAAACAAATAAAAAGTGCTAACTACTCTTTTTAAAAGTGATGTTGATATTTCTTAGAATGAAGGATTCCTTACTATTATATTCGTCAATTTTCAATAACTACTGATTATTCATAAACATTCTATAATTAAATGAAAAATTTAAACATTTCTAATATACAAACAGTGCTTTTGAAAATGAATCACTTGCAAAAATGTGTGTAATTAAGCCTGCCGTTAGCCTACGATATGTGAAACCATAGTTCCCAGAGTCTGCTACTTAAAGGTGGCAGTGTGATTTTAGACTCCTTCGGGTGCTTGATTTCACTGAGTTCCCTCACCTTTACTATTCAGGATGCTTATTCTTTGTGAGTCCCCTCGCTTCTGAATACCCCATTGGTTTGCCTTTTCTTTTTACTGGCTTTGGTCTTATTTGAATTTTCTATGGTATTCTTGCTGGTAATACGCATTGCTTTAGTGGAAGTATCACTTTTCTGACTTTTTTTTTTTTTTTGAAGTACTCTATCTATTCAATGCACATTATGGTCAAGGATAAATGTCACTTATCTCTATATGGGAAGAACGTTTAAGGCTCAGTTATTGTGACCGCCTTACTAAACCGATCTACTACTTAAAATGTCATTGCTGAATTATCATCTTGAGTGCTGATGAGTACAACTGTTTTCTTTACATTTTCTTAGGTCCATTCATACAAATCTCGAGCAATTATAATCTGGCTCTTGATGCAATTCGCTTTGAATTCCTTCCGTTCCATCAGATAGACTTTTGCAATGCACAGTTGGATAAAAAGTCCAGTCTCCTAGAATTTAAAAATATTTTTCGTGGCACAGAAGCTTGGCGAAGGTATACTTATTTTGAAAAGGTTGCGTTGCTCCAT
>NC_046658.1:171342348-171345883 GCF_010883055.1 Belonocnema kinseyi | reverse complement strand
AATACGTTTCAGAGATGTGTCCTCTTGTGTCGAAAGAATACATTTTGACAGAAATTTAATTTTCTCTTATATAAATAAAGCTTGAAAAGATTTTTATTTGTCACAAATAAAATAATTTTGTAGAAAACATTATGTATCTGCGACAAACTTCATTTAATCTTGCAGCCGCAAAAGCCTGTTTATATAAAGAAGATTTTCAGTTGTTTTAAAACAAAATAGCCAAGAGTAAGATGCTTTGTCCTAAAGACAACTTTGTGTCAGAGTAAAGAAATATAATTAAAAAGTCAGCTGCAATAACAGCCGACTTATATTTTCAGAAAAAGTATGTCTCTTCTTTGTTTTAAATATCATTTTATGAAGAAAGAATTAAAAACAAGTGACTTCTGTAAATACATATAGGCTGTCATTGGCAACAAACCGCTCAATTTATGAAATCAAGATAATGTATACATGTTATAAGAGATTCTATGCACGTATTCAAACGAAAATTTGTTCGCAAATGTAAACTTTTGTTCGACTGTGTATTAACAATCTATAATTCTTGTAAACTGACGAACTATAATACTAAAGGAATCATTCATACTGAGAAAAATCAACATCTTTCTTGCAAAGAGTAGTTTGTACTTTAATTTGATTATAGCAAATAATTTGCAGTTCCACTGACTTCCTCTGAATTGAAGTGCCTTATTTTGGAATAATCATTTTAAATAATAGTTCATTCTTTGGGAAATCGATAAGAAGTCAAAGCCTTGAGAAACATAATACACTGAAGCTTTTAATGTACGAGTACTAATTGCTTTTAACATTTTATTATTACATCAAATCACAAATATTATTATATTAGAGTATAAATTATTTTGAATTAATTCAATGACGTAAAGTAAGATTGTTAACATTTTCAATTGTAAAATGCTTTCTGATTAAGTGATTGGAGCCTAAAGGAGTTTCGAAGACTAACTCTGGGACCAAGTCGAATACTTCATCATTTCCCATGTTTATGCCCACCCGCCGTTTTCCGTTGTTATTATATATTCCACGAAGATATCTGTTCTTTTCCAATATCGCAAATACATCACCATTCGATGTTGTTAATACATTGGTCTATTAGCAGGAAAATTGTATCTTCGGATTTCGAATCGCCATTGCGGCTTATTGTGAAGAGTAAGCCGAATAAGTCGTATTTTGTCAAGTTCAAATCCAAGTATTAATGGATGAGGACACCGTTTGGGAGGAGACCTTGACATGGTATTAGAACTTCCCAAACGAGAAACATCCGAGATAGGTTTGTCCTTCGGTGAAGAGTCGAACAGTGAAATCAACTCTGCAACAAGAAAGATATTGTAATGATCATATTCTATAAAATGTTTGAATATACTGTGAGATCTTTGTCCTGTAAAAATTCTGACGCAGAGAAACTTAAAGGTTTGTTTCATCTTAAAATCGAATAGAAACGTTGCTAAATTTTGAAAGCTATATTAAAAGTTGTAAATCTGCAACGCTTTTATCAAATTATGCGATTAAAGAAGTTTAAGGTTATATAATCTGATAAATAATAAGATTATTAGAATTAATTCAGGTGCATTTACACACAATAAACGCATATCCTTGAGTTTATTAGCATACGTGAACAGTTGAGAGTGGTGCATACGCGCACGTGAATTGTTGGAAGGGTACCATATGTGCACCTCTAAATTTTTCCTGTACTTTCTGGATTCTTCGGCAATACATTCAGTTTAAATTTTTTCATATATATTAGTTCTTAAGTTGAATTAAAGCGCAACGAAATCAAAGACTTTCATCAAAGATAGACATTATAGATAATTATACCTGGTGAACAAATACCTACATCTTTTTAAGTTTTCGTTTTACTGCGTGATTATGAAAGTAATAAAAATCTCACACAAAGAAAAAAAAACACTTTTCCCTGAAGTCCATCTTCGAGTTGCAGGCCCTGATGTACATGTGGTCTTAATGCTCGTTTTTAGACGTAATTCAATCAGGAAATACCAAGTGAAATAGAATTTAGATTAAATCATATAAATTCTGATTTTCGGATAGTTTAAAAAAGTAAACCTAAATCAATATACATCTTGTATTATTATATTCACCAACAGAGTCACGTATATCTCCCAAGCATAACTAAGTCTCAAGAATCATCATCTTTTATAAATAGAGGAAGAGCTGACTTATGTAATTGTGAAGGATTTTTGCACAAAATAACTAAGAAATATTTCGCTTTTTTATCGGGTTATATACTATATCCTATATGCGTTATTTCACATTATTCAAACGTCAAGTTCCCTCTTCTTAGTTATTTGCATTTAATTAGAGTAAGCCTTCAAGACAAAACTTAATTGCCAAATTCCTTAAAACCTTTATCACTGCAATTAATGCAATGTGGTGAATTCCAGAAAACAAAACGGAGAATTGATCGACCAATTTATATAATGTTCAGTATTAGGGAAAACCTAGTGTTTGAATTTGGTATTTATATCGTTTATAATATAAGCTCTATAGTAAAATAGCTCATTTAAAACTTTAAAGAGCTAATATAAATTAGTTAAAAATATTTTAAAAGACTTGGAAAGATAACATGTATCAACAACAGCCAACAAGGTGCCACTACATGTTAAATCTCTATTACGTTAAATTCTAAAGATATAATTTTTTTCAACAAAAAAGTTGTAGCCTATTGATTATGGATTAATCGTACTTTTCGCAAAGTCTAACGAAAAAGTCTAATAGAGCTAATTAACTATTTGTGGGACAATTTGTGTATAGTAATAGTTGACTCAATAATAATGGCAAATGAAGTATATGCTGAAGCTCACAATCTCTAGGTGATACTGACCTGAAATTGGTGCAGGTTTGACAGCAGATTGCGATAAAAAAAAATAACCAAGATATTTGTACTTATCAACTTAGTCTGTTCTCTCACCATTTGGGACAATGTTGCACATTGTTTTTTCACTTTTTCCTCCAAACACTATAATTTGTTGTATTATTGACTTTAAATTTTTAGGCCAAATGTTCTTCACGCTTGTATTCCATTTTCTCAAAATTCTTTGCAAGACCTCGATTGACTCTGCCATAGCAACCTCATCTACGAAAGCTAACCCACGTACCCATAAACTCTCTCGTTCTACAGTTTCTTCGGCGAACAGAGCCTCTCTTAACCAACTCTTAAATCAATCACTGAGGTTCCCATTAGTATTTGCACTTTTATTGGTACCTGCATATATTGTTTTAATTGCTCTGTAGAAGCCACACATTGACTGGGTGCACTTTCTGTGATTTACAAAGTTTGCTTCGATCCTTCTTGCGAAATGTTTTTTCCAGATTATTTAATGCACAGATGGGTATTTTCCTTACTCTCAAACTTTTTTTTGTTATCTGTATCAAACTAAGTATTTGACCCGTACATGATCTTTGTGGCATACCAGGTGTATACATATGAAACCGGTATTTTTTCAAGAAAAAAACACATTTATTTCAAGAGAATGATAACAAATATTTTATTCAAAGTATGCGCCCT
>NC_046658.1:171326412-171342248 GCF_010883055.1 Belonocnema kinseyi | reverse complement strand
TGGTGCATTGTCATCGAGAAAAATCACTTTTTCATGCCTAGTTTCATATTTTTTGCGTTTTTGGCGCAGAGCACGGTTCAAATTGGCCAATTGTTGTTGGTAACGTTGTTCTGCGAGTTGTTTTTGCGTCTGACCATCGTCTTCATCCAGCAAAGCCTGCAATTCGACGTCCTCAAACCATTACGGTGGTTTGCCGCGGTCAGCGTCTCTCACATCAAAATTGCCACTTTTGAACTTGTTAAACCACTCATTACCCTGCGTTCGACCAAGAGCATGCTCTCCGTAAGCTTCGACAAGCATTCGATGAGATTCTATCGCCGATTTACCCAAATGGAAACAGAAAATTAATGCTCCCCGCAAATCGTTGTTTGAAGGCACGTATTTCGACATTTTCAAGAGCGAAAAAAATTACGATGTCATATGAAACTTAAATTTAATATATTTTTCTTCTGTTATTTTCATTGCCTTTCCTTTAAATATTGATAAGGTAACCGGTTTTTCCAGCAAAATGGAACTTTTCTCATCTAAATACATAAACTGATTGGTAGATAAGTTTCAGTTCTTAAGCAGAAACAACTTAGAATTTATAGAAAATTGTATTTTACTATAGATACTGTCCGTTTAATTTTAAATTGTGGACTATTTAAACAAATTTCAGGAGCCAACTTATTATTCTACTTAATTTCCATGTGTTTGTTTTGATTTTGAAGGCAAATAAAATATACATTTGTCACTGATCTCCATCTACTGTGGATATAGTGCTTTCAAATAGATACAGCACGCCCAGGGTTTTTAAATAATTTATTTAGGCTATTTTAAACCTTTACTTAACAAAATGAATGATGTTACTATAATAATAAAAATTAAGTTATCACATAATAATTAATGATTTAATATTTTATGTAATTTATTATCTTAATGTAATATACCTCGAGATTATTATAAATTTTCAGAAATTTCAAGGAAACTATTAAAACTAGAAGTCTCTTTAGTTCCTGAATAAGATTTTTGCAGCAGATCACAATCATGTGGCTCCGCTACAATTTTGTTTTAAATTTTATACAATTCATAGCAAAAATCAATAAATCAACTTTAAAATTATTTTTAAAAAAATAACATAAAAATTATTTGTATTATTTAGAAACTCTTTTAAAATAATTTTATCAACACTATCGAATAATAAATTTCGAACGAGTGCGTACATGTTCTTCATTTTAATGAAAAATGTATTTCTTTCAAGTATTTCAAAATTTCTTCTAAGTATAATTATTCATAAAACACGGTGCAAATAAAATTGATTTTACATTTATTTACATGCTTTTAATCATATATATATATACTCATTAGGATGGTCCTTATTTACTCTTGGTGGATTTTTATTTTCAAGTTTCTGTTGTCTAACCCCCTATTTTGTTTGAATGACCAAAAAAGTGATCTCCACAAAATTTGAGTAAAATCGTTTACTATTAACATGTGCCCTAAAGCGCTCAAAGATTTTCATGTAATTACCATGGCGAAAGACGATGCTGAAAAAACATAACTGTACGAAAAATTTTTTCTTCAAAATTTGAAAAATGGCGGATCCCTAAAGTTGAACAAAAAATTGCAATTTCTACAATTAAAAATAAAATCTATTCAAATTATTACAAGAGGCAGATTTATTAATTAGAAAGAATGTGATGAAAATTAAAATTCCAAATTGTAAAAAGATTCAAGATCGCCTCCAAAGTTTTTTTTAAAAATAATTATTGTGTTGTTTGTCTTTAAATATATTTCAGGTGTCATTTAAAAAGTTTTGAGTAGATCTCGAAATTTTCCATAAGTAAAAATTGCGCTTCATTACTATTTGAAAAAGTTACATCGTTTTTAGAAATTTAAAAAAAATATAAAATACATTTTCGGGTGGTTCCCAAAACCATTTGATTGAAAAGTTCTTGAAGCTTCAGTATGTGGGAATTTTTTTCTCTTGATGTATTTTAAGAACCTTTCACCCATAGTCAGAAATTTTTATTGTTTTAATTTTATTAACTAACCTTTGAAACATAAACAAATTAGATTTTGAGAATCATTAAAAAGCAGGCACCATTTTTATTTAAGTGAAAGTTCCGAGATCTACTTCCAACCATCCATTTTGTAACAATGCAATTAATTTTTCTTCAAAATTTAAGCATCATTGGACGAAAACCATACACAATACGAGTTTTTGAGTATTTCATAAAGCGCCACTTTAAGTTTTTCCAAATTTTGATTTCAATGCATCACTAAATATGTTTCTTCACAATAATGTGGCTTTTTGTCTGATACCTAAAAATTTGTCACCGAAAAAAAAAAAATTAGTTTGAAAAACAAAATTTGGTAAGCCATCTTGAATTTTTTTTTAGTTTTTGATTTTAATTGTCATTACGTGCTTTTTAAAAAATAAATTTGCCTCTTGTAATGATTTAACATTTTCTGATTAATTATGAAAATTGTAATTTTTTTTAAAGTTGGGGATCGTCCAGAAAGTGGGAGGAAATGCACTTTTTTCGTTCAAAAATTTCCAGAGCCTTCAATTTTTATCCGATTAAATTAAAAAAAAAATTAAAGTTAATTGAATGCTAAAGAGCTTGACGTTCTGTACTTTTGTCTCTTCTACTTGTTCATTAATAATTTTTTCACTCAAAGTAAGAAAAAACTGAAATTTTTCACAAAACAATTTTTTACGCTTTAATAACTGATTTGGTAAACTTGATACTGTCTTAAATGAGTGCTTAGGGACTTACAGAATAAAAATAATTTGCTCATTATTCCATTTATTTGATATAAACAAATTTTATGAACTAATTGGCAAATCGTCTTATTATCGGTAAAAATATGTTCTGTTTACTAAAAGTCTTTCATATTAATTAACATTAATGGAAAAATATTAAAATATCTGTTTTTTTTCAAATCATAATTTCCTTCAATCACCAGAATGATTTCAGGTATTTCTTAAAATAATAAATATTTAATAATATTTTGTAAAATATAACAATTTAAGTTTTTATAAACAAATTTAAAATGTTAGCTCTTTCGGAGACATTTTTTTGTTTCTACGTGATAAAATATTCAAATTTAAGGTTTTATCAAATTTTTAGATTTTCTTTAATTGCTAGAATGGCTACTGATATTCCTGAAAAATGTATCTTTTATAATATTTAGTAAACTATAACAACTTAGATCTTTACAAACAATTTAGATAAACAAATACCAAATTTTGTCAATTTCACGTAGAAAAAAATCTGGTTCCTTCAAATGAATAATTTATAAATAGAATTCTTTTTTGTAGCCATGGTATTCAAAGTTATGTTTTGTTTTAATAACTTTCACTTGTTTCAATATTCCCTTTCAGAAATATGTGCACTGGACTGAGAGTTTTATTTTCACAGTTGTATTCTTTTCTGCATTACATTATATTTGTTTTCTTTATTTGTTTCGTTTTCTGATCCTGGGATTCTGTTTTAATGATAGATGAAAGTACTAAATAATTTTAGGCAATTGTAAAAAACTTTGTTGGGTTTAAGATTTGTCCAATAAGTGGTTTTCCATTAAGAAGAAATGGATGCATTGAAAGTTTTTAAGAAGACCCTATCCGATTTTTTTTATTTCTAATTCCAATTCCAAGTTCACTAAACAGATTGCAATGTAGGCCGAACGAGCTCAATGTCATTCGAAGAAAGCCTGAGGTAAGATGTGGTAGACAAATTATTGTTTCCTTTAGCTCTACATTGCTACAATTTACAGCCGACATATATACCAAATCTAAATATTCTTGCATGAATTCGCAATACTTTTCTTTCAACTCCACATTTTTTTCGAATTAATTTTCTAAATATTGTAAATTATTTAACGCAATATCTCCAGATTCACCTAAAACAGATTTATCCTTTCGTAGTGGTAGGCGTACCGTAAAACGAACTGTTTAATGTGTAGTGGCCGTTTCAGAGTAATAATCTTTGAAATCCTTTTCTAAATTAAACAGCGAATCATTCTCAGTGTCTTTATAATCTTCGATTTCCAGGAACCTTGGTGATTCGCTTTTACATTTGCTCTTGTGTTCTAATAAAGTAATAGTACTTTGGTTCCAGCATTACAAGCTGCAGAAACAATTGAGACACTTTGACTAATTGCACCAGAAGCAATCCAAACTTAACATATGTTGGGTAAGATAGGCAGCTATTGATCAAACTTAATTTTTATAGTTTCAAGTATATCTACCAAATATTCAGCACAGGCAATCATATCTATTTCACTTCACTTATCAAAATGAGGATCCGCCAGCTTAATAGTCTCTAGAATATACTAGGCGGTTACATTGATCTGAACCGAAGGTAAATTGTTTGTTATCTTTGGATTTGCCAAACTATAAATATTTGTTTTAAAGTTTATAAATCATTCATACCTGAAATAGGGTTGTTGACCGATTCTCTTTTTAGTATACCTAATTTGTTACAGGCCACGTAGGATACATAATTTTCTTCACTGGCTGAATTCAAAAGAACTCTGATTGCATGGCAAGATCCATTAACATGTTTTGCATAAATAATTGCTGTTGAAATTAAATTTTATTTTGATTTATTCTTTTAATCTTGTGGGTGGCAAGAAGTTAAGTTAAATTTCTGACATTCCGGTGTAGAATGTACAGCTGATTTTTTAACACGTCTTTCTTTGAGTTCATGTAACCCTGGTTTCTTCAAAGTCGTTTTGTATTTTCCTCTTTTCTTTTGCTTTAATATTATCTTTACTTCCTTCAATTAATCGTTTGAGTATTCTCTTTTTATGTATGTACTTATTTATACGTCTGTTTCTTTCCTTATCGATAAGACCTGCAATGTTCGAAGTTTTCCTGTACGCTTCTTTTTTTGTATTTTGAGCAGCCTGAATTTTATCATTCCACGACGCATCACCAGACATTCTTCCTAAAACCGCGGTACCACACACTTCGATCGCACACTGACAATGATATCCCGGAACTTTGCCTATGCACCCTCTATATCTTTGTTTTTTATAAGCTCCTCCCATGTTGCCCTATCTATGCTTCCGATTATCTTATTTTGGAAATCTTTTCGCACATCCAGATTCTGTAGGGTTTCAATTTTATTCGCGTTTGCTTTGTTAATTTATTCTCTTTTTTTCTTCCTCTCCGAACTTAGTTAATCCTGGAGATTATACTTATATTATACTTATATTATACTTTGGCCTTAGCCAAAGATTTGTTATAAACAGACCCCTTTCTAAGCTCAGAAAAACTAATTCATCTCCGTTATAATTTGTTCTTGAATTCCCAAAATTACCTAGTACTCTTTCTGTATCCTAATTTTGGATGCCCACCCATTCTTTCATGTCTCCTAGCAGAATTATTCTTTTCCCATTTTCGCAAATGTTTATTGTGTCATTTAAAGTGTTCGAAAAGGCGTCTTTTACTTCTCTTTTCTCACTATCACTATCAGTGTTGCATTCAGAACTCTTCATGACCCTTAAACCTTTAACGGACTCTCTTAGTCTTCCACATGCAACAACAAAGTCAATCAGGCTGTGGGTATTTCCTTTAGACCAGGTATACATATAGCAACGAGTCGAAACGAGTCCCTTATTCAATAAGTTTATCCAAGTATTTATCGAGTCAGAACTTTGCGTGACACATAAATGATCGAAGTCATCATAACATTCATAATCAACACCTTGAATTGAATTAACACAATCGAAGGAATTGGCGTGCTTAGGGTCCCACCTTTCGATGGGTCGCTTAAGCACGATTGGGACCACCTTCCAATACAAATTTGTTTCAACCAAGGACCTGTGCAGACCATGACTGTCAGTGAGAAAATACAAGTTCTTTACGTTTGATATAATTTACAAAATTCCCTTGACATTGTTCGACGTCATGAGCGGGCTATCTATCTATTTATGTTTTTTCAGCCTTTTCTTTTCCTGAGGATCGCGTTTTACCTATTTGAGCTGATAGCCTAACTCAATACCTGATAGGTAATCTCAGCCAATTCGCGTTGTTCACGAGCAGAAAATGAGTCGCTGGACAAACGAGGATTGCCACTCGGAGCTTGGCACCGACTGTCGATCTCCTCGTTTCTTCGTAATCACGAAGGTCCCGTATCCTCGGTCTTTCCGATCCACACTTTGCGAGTGGTTGCGCAAGCAAGGGCACCTGTCTCTTGTAGCGGTACATGTAACCTCTATAACCTTTTCATTCAGGAATTCGCCATTTGCTCAGAAGCGTATTTATTTTGCGTTTTGTCTGCTTTTGGGTAAATTTGAGGAATAATAAAAAATGTTATAAAATAATATACTAAACCATTTTAAAGCTGATAGACCATCTTATTAAAATCATACACCTACAGCAAATCGAGACATTAACATCATCAATATTAGTTGAGATTATGGACTCAAAACGGCAGAGACTTTATGTTCTTACTTCCAGATTGTGTCGGTACAAGAAAAGTAGTGCACGAAGTCCACAATTAATGACGATCGCGTGATGGCTTACAGAAAATATAGGCTCAGACAGAATTATGTAGCCGGCATTATACATCAACAACTTGCCTTAAACCTAGGACTCCTTAACAATGCATGGTAAGGAACTTTCTTGAACATCAAGAAGCAAGCGACAAAAACCTGTTGAGTGGCAGATGTCAGCTCTAAGGAAACATCCAGAGTTGACATTTGTTACCTCCAACGCTCGCAGCCGTCCGTAAATGTGTACCTACACCAGCATCGCAGAAGGTTTCAAGCACCTTATTAAATTAACTTACAGTGTTAAAAATGTTTTGAATTTTAATACACCTTAACACATAAAGTGTATTTGAAAATTAATGCATTTGTAAATTTAAGTGAACTTAATACACATTTATATTAAACTTATTTACTATGTGGACCCAAATTAATATATTTGTATATGAAATCTCAAATAATACCCATGTGTATTAAAACTAAGCGTTATCGCATGCGTCGCACAACGCTGCCGGCCCTGACATGACAGCTCATGAGTTCTTACAGTGAGTTTCCAGTCGCCCGTTTGAGTGAAAAGGTAAGGTTATTTGGTTAAATAAATTAATTTAGTTCTTCACATTTTAGGTTTAAAATAATTACAATAAAGTTTTCATTGATTCTTAATAAGAAAGACTTTCCCTTATCGAATTGAAAAATCTCCATTGTGTTGTATATTCGTTAGTACGACAGCCCCTTTGCTACTTGTTCATCTTGGTTGCATTTTGATCCGTTTTTTCTCCTATACTCATTTTCGGTTGTAAGGCTGGTTCCTTCGCTTAACCTCATATACAGATAACCTGAGAAATATATATTCAAATTAGATAACTAATGCACATTTTTGAGGTTATCTATATTCTCTTGTATTCTATACAGAAGTGCACTTCTATAAATTCTTCTATTTCAATACACATCTATTAAAAGTTTTTTTTCATACGTATATTAAATTTAGGATACAATCAAATTTAAAAATTCAAACACACACCTAAAACGCAATATACATTTGTGTTAAATTTAATATACATGTGCATTAAATTTAAAACAAATGTATATTGAATTTTATATGTGTGTCTGAACTTTCAAATTTGGTGGTATCTTAAATTTAATATACGTATCTGAAAAAACTTCCAATGCATGTGTATTAAACTTAAGGAGAGATTCTGGTAGAAATTTTTCAAAAAATCGAAATTTTGTTTTCTTCTTATTTTGGTAGTACCCTAAGAAGGTCAACAACTTGCACATTGAATGATCTAAAATACAAACTTCTGAAGCACCCAAAGAACACAGAACAGCCCTTAGGAATGCGAGCATACTTCAGAACCACTATTTAATTTTTTTTTTTAATTTCTGATTGTAGTTTACGCGATAGCCAAAATTATATAGATTATAAATATTTTTTATTATTTGATTTCAATTCAACCATTCCCGAAATCTTTGATCGAAAGCTGGAAGGAATGAGATTTTTGTGGCCACCATTTTGTAAACAAATACAATAAAAAACAAAGACATTTTTTTCATTCGTTGAACCTCTATACTTTACACTGTAAAAAAGTTTGGGAGGGACACATTATTATTACTATGAAATAAAATTCTTTGAAAAATAAAAGAAGGACACGGATAACCATATTCTTTCCTTGATACAGGAATTTCTAACAGTGTATAACACCCTACTCTCATTAGGCACTTGACTTAGTCCGTGGCTAGGATATACAAGCGAGTTGACCCGAGTAAAAGTTTTGAATAATTTAATAATATGTATTATATTATAATATAATCTATTTATATATGTTTATATAATTTGTTTATAAAATAAATTAATATTAATAGATTATAATTTTTTGTTAAGAAATCATCATTGGCGATATAATTTCAGCAATGTCAGAAGGAAAAGTGATTTCTTTTTTATTGAAAACGCCTGGAATGTGCATTCGTTTATATAATTTGCTTATAAAATAAACAAATATTGATATATTGTGAACTTTCATTCAGAAAACGTCATTGGGAATATAATTCCAACAAGGTCGGAAGAAACGTTTTCTTTTCATCTTAAAACGCCTTAATGTGCATTTGTTTATATAATTTGTTTATGAAATCAACAAATAATATTTAATATTATATTTGTATGGCTACGTGAGATAATACCGACGAAAGAAACCTATTCCAGAGCAGAAATATACTTTAAAGACGAATAACTACTAATGAGAATTATTTATGAATACAATTTGTTCATAACAATTAATTAAATCCTAGGACCGAGAAATATAATAAGAACTTTTTTAAAAGTTAAAGAATAAAATTTCAAAAATTGACCTTTTTTCGCTGTTTGCATTAACATGAAAACTAAATGCACAAAGAATGAATAAAAAATTTACTGTCACTAGTTGCCGAAGAATTTATTCCTGAATTTTTTAACAAAAAGATTTTAAATCGGTGAATAATTGGCTTCTAATTTTCATTTTGAACCTTGTTCTCCGATTTTGCCCCAGTGATTGACGTATTGACTTACTGGAAACCGTTCGCTAGTTTGTGAGTTTTTTTATTTTTTCTTCATATTCATATTCATATTTATTTAAAACTCTAGGGAGTCGAAATCAAAACTTGCGACCGCTCGTTTAGCAGATATTTATTTGCTGTAAGCACAAGATTTCTTCTCAGAAATCAAAAGGTCAAATACAAAAGGATCTATACTTAAGAACAATCCACCAAGAAAATCAAATCTCTCTTTGGGATAGGAAAAGGGATTTTTCCGAGATTGTGGTCGCTTCCCACAAGCAAACCTTTCTCGCGAAGTCAAGTACCCTCCAATTCTACTTTATTTTTCTATCTCTCTGTGGTTAACTCGTTGACAAGGCACATCTTTCATTGTTTTATGGTGGCCCTACTCTACCTCTCAGTTTTTTTTTTAAATAGGTTTTTTAAAAGTTGCATCTACATCTAGGTCATTAGCAACGAAACTCTCACTTTGTATACTCCGATATGCATGAATTTTAGATAGATCACACTCAGTTAAGTCTAAAATTATAAATAGTGTAATTTGTCAACCCACGGCACACCGCCCTTCCGTGCAATAATGGGCGATGACCCTAAGGATCAAGCCGCACCTTCTCGACCTTTAATCTTTTCTGGCTTAGACTATGCTGAAGTGATTCAAGGACCTACACCGAAGTACCTGGTGTACCGCTCATACAAGGGATAAATCGCTCATTTCTTATGCTTTACTACTTGTGCAATTCATCTCAAAGTCACGAGTAATTTAACCGCAGACAATGGTACCACCTACCATGGAGCTGCACAAAAGCTTCAAGAAATGTTTGATCTAGCTTCCGAATTTTATGGTGAAGTTCCAATGGTACTTGCCACCGAAAAGACCGATTGGACATTCATTCCACCAAACAGGCCTCATTGTTGTGTATTATAAGAGGCTAGAGTAAAATCTGCAAAGAATCACTTCTAGCGGATAATAGAAGACAATAATTTGACATTTGAGGAATTTTTCACAGTGTTAGTGGAAATTGATGCCTGTTAAGTTCTCACCCCTTGCATTCCCTCACCAACAATTTGGACGACTTGCCTGCACTGGCTCCAGCTCGCTTCCTGATTAGGGGCTCGCTGGGTGTTCTTCCTGATGCAGGGATCCTTAATGTGTCCAAAAACCATCTATCACATCTTAAGTTGTTTCAGCGTACATAATCAGGACATCTTCTGGAAATGTTGGTCATCTGAATATGTTCACAATCTCCAAAAGCGAAGAAAAGGCGTAGTCCATCTGAGAATTAACAAGAGTAGCTCAGGTGCACCCCAGTCAAGATGCATTTATACGAGTGGTAACGACCAAAACTGCCACTGCTACCTAAGTCCGTCACGCAGTGCGCCTTTATCGCTACTGCTATCGTGAAATGTTGCCGTTTTTCTGGATACGTTCAATCGCTAGTTTTTTTTCGTGTTAGATGAGTTGTTAGTATTCTGCTAGAATCTTTTTCTGGCTCTGCATGGCATTTTGTTGAAATGATTCTGCCCATCATTGTTCGAGCCTTTTGGGGTTGATTGTACTAGCCGTAGGCTTATTTTTTAGGTGTGTATGATTATAAAGTTTGGTTTTATAAACATACGCAGTAGACTTGTTTTTTTTTTTTTGGCGGAGAAATATCTCCTCTTTTTCATAGTACCTTTCTTAGGGACCCTTTCCAGATAAAATTTAAATTATCACTGTTCAAAGTCGTTTCAAGAACATGGGATCTTATGGAGAGATCTTTTTCGGGCTGCAAAAATGGTTGAGTTGGGTTTTGAAACATATTTAATATTATTATTAGAAAAACTTTTCTGGAGACAGAAAATATGTAAAATTTTAATTATTGCTCACTAGCAGACAGCTTCTGCTGGAAGCTGGAAGTGCGCGAAATTTCAAATAATGATTTGGTTGCCTTTGTATTGCATGTTAAGTTTAATTTCCTAACATTCTCGACATGTAGTTATGCTACCAACTGCTGAGCGCGGAAAATAACGTTTACTAGAATCGAGTCAAATTAACATTTAAATTTACATTTTATTATTATTAAAAAAACACTTTATTTACATTAATCTGCATTACAATTTAAATCCCAATTTATTAGGTCATATTCTGACCAAATTTTTATTTAATACCAAATTTTAGAATTCCCCTACTTGTTGAGTGTAGGTTTTTTATGTCAGAATAATGAACCTTGTTTTGTTATGTCGCAAATTATAGTTCTTTTCTACTTTGCCAACTACTATCCTCTTATATGTTTACTTCATTATTAATCCTTATTTAAGAAATTTACCTTGCGTTCTCCTTAAACTGCGTTCACTTATGCATTTTCATACAGATAAAAAATTACAACCTCTGACAGTAGAATTTCTTATCTCTGAAATAAATGTGTTTAAAAAAACCTTTTAATATTAAAAGCTTCACTTGTGATAGGTTTTTTCGAAACTTATATTAGGGTTAACAGTAATAATTTTATTTCAATCTCCTCCTACAGTTGTTGCAATCCTAATAAGGATATGATTCATGACAAAATGCATATTCCTTTTTAAAAAATAAACTACCTTATTTTTATAACCATTAAGCTGCAAGGTCAAAGGCCGAGACCACAAAATCAACACCTTTATATTCTATAAGGTCTAAAATACAAATCAAACGGTTTATTTGTCAAAGTAAAATATTTCATAATCGCTTTGGAGTTAAGACTTCACACAGTTTACATTTGATTCAATTTAGAGGCTCTTCATTAAAATGGTCTATTTTTGAATACATATTTAGTAAACAGACACAAAAGAAGAACTAGAAATCGAAAAGTGAAAATTACCGTAACATAGTGTAAATCATTATAAGCCAATAATAGTTTTTCTCGTAAAATCGACAAAAAATTGAAGCTTTGAGAACCATATTACACCAATTTTTTAAATATAAGTGTCAGTTACTTGTCAGATTTGAGTATTACATTGGATCAATAGCAATATTTTACTAGTGTTTAAATCTTTTTTTAAATTAATTCAGTGATGCGGAGGAAAAATCGGTTACATCTACTATTGTGAAATGCTTTCGGATTAAGCATTTAGACCCTAATGGAGTTTCAAAGACTATTTCTGGGGCCAAGTCAAATACCTCACCACTTCCTATATTTATGCCCGCCCGCCGTTTTCCGTTGTGATTATATAATCCACGAAGATAGCGGTTCTCTTCCAATAATGCAACTACGTCACCAGTCGTTGTTGTTAATACTAGTGCGCCTCTGGCTGGAACAGGCACATAGGTATTGCGTCCTATTCGTACGTTAATAGGTTTATTAGCAGGAAAATTGTACCTTCGGATTTCAAACCAGCGTTGCGGATTGTTGCTGGGAATAAGCCGAATAAGTCCGATTTGTCCAAGTTCAAATCCAAGTATGAGTGTTTTAGGATGCCTTCTAGTAGGGGACCGGGACCTGGAACGAAGAGGAGGATTTTCAGCAGGAACAGACCTTTGTGGCAAATGATATCCTTCAACAGAGTGATTAGTTCCGGAACGAGAATCAGCAGGGAAAGTTTCGTCATCAGGTAAGCTTTCAGAAAGTGAACTCAACTCTGCAACAGGAAGTATAGGATAGCATTTTTCTTAAATAAGACATTTCTATTTTGGAGTATTATGTATCCTAGTAATAATGTTGAGCAAAATGTGAAAAAATGTTTGAATGTATTAGAATTGTCCGAAATTTGACACCACAGTTTTTCAACTGATATCCACGTTTTGAAACTCCTTGAATTTGAAAATCAAGTTTTTACAATAGCGTCTGTTGGTCTGTTTGTCCGGCTGTCCGTCCGAGAACACGATAACTGTCGTAAAAATGAGGAGATCGAATCCATGTTTAGCGCACATTTCTTAAGTCTCAAAAGAAAGGACGAGTTTATTAAACAGCCATTTCGGATAAAAATTTAAAAAGTTAGAGCATTTTAAAAATTTTTGGAATGTTTTTTAGATTCAAAAATTATATTGCGTCTGTTTGTTATACTTAGAAAGCAAACAAATTTATCCGTATGATTTTTTTTTTGATAAAATAATAATAATCAGAGTTATAGCATTCACAGGATTAAAAAATTAATCAAAAATCGAAACGTTAAGACAAAAAAAACACAATATGAAAAAAAGTAAAGAGAAGAAAAACTTTGTTTAGTGAAAGCTCTACAATATAATAATAAAAAGTTTCTGGATTTTCTTGAAAAATCAAATATTCAAATTTTGATCCTACGAAAAATAATGAAAAATAAATACTTCCAATATATGGTCAAACTATGTGC
The DNA here is from genome assembly GCF_010883055.1 of Belonocnema kinseyi. Taxonomy (NCBI): domain Eukaryota; kingdom Metazoa; phylum Arthropoda; class Insecta; order Hymenoptera; family Cynipidae; genus Belonocnema; species Belonocnema kinseyi. The sequence goes on along the minus strand of NC_046658.1, from coordinate 171,328,934 downwards.
GATTTAAAAAATAAAGAATGATCCAATATTTTGTTTCCAGAAAAGATTTACACATTTTTGTTAATAATCGCTGCAAGATATAATGCGTAGTTTTTGTGCAATTCGAGGAAAAAAACATTGAAAATAAAAAAGTAAATTGTTCGACAAACGAAAAAAGTTACGAAGAAAAAGTGATTTAACAAAAATTGTTTACCATAAAAAGAGCTACAAATTTCATTTGTATTACTTTTTAGAAGGATGCCTAGCTTTGGTTTTAATGAAAGAAAATAAAATTAAAAATAGAATTGAGAAATTTGTAGAAAAACAACAAACGGTAGGTAAAAAAATAGATAGACGCAAGTAGGTCATCCAAAACAGAGATAAAAATTTGTTATAATTTATTACATTTTCATAATTTATGATTGAGAAAGTTTTAGAATTGTATGAAAAATAGACACCATAATATACAAATTTGGCACCAAACCACTCATTTATCCATACGAAATAATAATTAAACAAAAGTTTCATTTTAAACATAAAAACGTGAGATAAAAAATATCTGAAAAATGGATTCTAGTTTTTTTATTTATTTGAAGGTAGTTCAGAAAATATACGAGGGTAGTTCAATAAGTCCTTAGAATGACCAACAGATGGCGCGCGAATCGCTCCAAATCATCCGTTTTCAGTCAGCACCACTTCCAACTAGATATATGGTGCAGTCACAGTACACATCTTCTGAGTTTACGTGTTTTTATAACCAATTGAAAAAAAATTGTTCGTTAAGAAAAATGGAAAAAAGCGAGTTCAGAGTGGTAATCAAACATTTTCATTTAAAGGGTTTAACTCCATATGAGATAAAAAATGAATTGGACTCAGTTCATGGCACATCTGCCCCTGCCTTAGCAACGGTTTATAAATGGGTAAATGAATTTAAGCGTGGTCGTACATCAATAAGTGACGAACCACGTTCAGGAAGGCCCGTAGAAGCAAGTACTCCCGAAATCATCAATAAAATCCACGATATGGTGTTGAAGGATAGAAGATTAAAAGTGCGTGAGTTAGCTGAGGCCACAAGGATATCTATAGGTGCAGTTGTTTCAATTCCACATGAAAAATTAGGCATGAAAAAGCTATCGGCAAGATGGGTGCCGCGTTTGCTCTCAGCTGATAATAAACGCAACAGAGTGGTCGCCTCTGAGGCTCTTTTGGCGCGCATAAGTCGGAATCGTGAGGAATTTTTTCGTCGAAAAGAAAATTTCCAGAATATTCAAAAATAGAGTTTTTTATTATGTTGGTCTATAAAAGATTCTGAGAGGCAGAGATAACTTCTCAATGAGCATAAAACTCGATCATGTAGTTTTTGCGGTCGCTGACTACGAATCTTATGTCAGAATTAAAAAATTAAAAATTGCGGCTACATAATGGCAGCCATTTTTTACGAAATTTCCAAATTTTGTTACAATGAGCATAAAACTCGATTCACGGGGAGTTTTGTGGTCGCTGATTACGATTCTGACACCAAAATTACAAAATTCGACGACGCTTAGCTTTGCTTTGCCGATTCATATATCAGAAGACGTTATGCGCACTCCGATTACCTTCATTGATTACGAACTTTTACGCTAATAAAAGGTACCAATAATTTTTAATTTTGATGTTCTAACGTCGTCATCGCGGTCAGCGACCCCAAAAACCCCCTTAGAAGACATTTCATGTCAATATAAAAAAAACATGAAATTCAGCCTAATACATTCGCCATATTGGATCCGCCATTTGGAATTGTGGAGTTCTGACGTTGCCATCGTGATCAGGGACCTCAAAAACACCCCTAGAAGAAGTTTTAGGCCAAAATAAAAAATATGAAATTTAGCCAAATAAATTCGCTATATTGGATCATCTATTTTTAATTTTACAATTTTAACTTCAGAATCGGAATAAGCGACCCCCCCCCCCCCCCCCCCCCCCCCCCCCCCCCCGCAAAAAAGAAGAAGTTTTACCAATATTAAAAAACATGAAGTTTAGCCAAATACAGTCGCCATATTGGATCCACACTTTTGAATTCTACCACTCTGACGTCAGAATCGGAATCAGTGACCCGGAAAACCTATATAAAGCTAAAAATAACAATATGATGAATGAAAAAAAATTCGCGTCTCAAATGGTTAAATTATTGAATTGAATTTAAACCCCACAAAATCACAGAATGTCATCAATGATAGTCATTAGAAAGAATGCTAACTAATAGTTCTATAACTATACATTTTTCCTTTTTAATTTTACCTTGTGACTATCATTATAATAAAAATACCACGCAAAAAAAAAAAATTATTCGGTACACATTCAGATGTGCACAATGTCGGATAGTACACGTCTGCATTGTGACGTGTATGGTTGGTAGTGTCCCATCTGCGCACGTGAACAGCTAAAAGAGTACCATATGTTAACCTATACATTTTGCCTGTACTTTCTGGTTTTGAAATTCGTATGAATCCTGGATCACTAAATACACATTTATAATTTCAATATATATATATATATCTACA
>NC_046658.1:171307537-171326312 GCF_010883055.1 Belonocnema kinseyi | reverse complement strand
TTAATAAATTAAAATTAAATTAGTACTAATTACGGACAAAATTAAAAATTTAGTTTGGAAGCAAATAAAAATTGGAATAGATTTCACATTAAATCTCACAATTTCTGATATGCGTATTGTTTAAAACAATATATCTATAATTTTATAAATATTGTATCGTTATATTTACCAATAGAATTGAGTATGGCCCATAAGCATACGAAAGTCTGCACAATCCTCATATTGCATAAATAGAGTGAAAACTAATCTAACTTTTTCATTGGGTAATATGCTATATCCTACAGTCCTTTATCTTACAGAGTTAACATATCAAGGTTACTCTTCTGAGTTATTTACATTTCATTCGAGTGGGTTTTCAGTAAAGAACGTAGTTGTTAAATTATTTAATAACCTTATCACAATTTATATAACACTTGATATTAACATAATGAACACGTGTTGATTACATTTAAAATTTACATAGTGTATAATATACTTATTGACGATTTCTTTACATTATGAAGTCCTTGTTTATTTTCTCATTTTTCTTTCCTTTTATTCTTTGGTAAAGATTCTGATGTTAAGATTTTTTCACTGTTGGATATTTTAAACATTTATTTATTAATTTTTTTTAAAGTATTATTTTCTTGCATAGCTTTTTAGAATAATAATCTTAAAAAAATTTGTTTAACAAAAAAAGTGTAAAGCGATTAATATTACAGGAAACTCCTTTATAGTAGGCAGTCGATATTAACTTCACTAATATAATTTTAGTATATTTTTTTATTGCTTGCTTATATTTAAAAAACTCATATTTGAAGATATTTTCTTTTATTCTCTTTTTCTTAAGTTCCCAACCCTTGCCTCCCCTCATTTTTCTTATTTTCCTTCTCTAAATAACGAATTGATAGCCTTTTGGAGTCACTTACATAAAAATCAACCATTTTTATTGTCAAGAACAATGATGGAACAAGTTTTTAAAATTGCAAGCACTTTTTTGAAAAAGATGGTCTTGCTTTGAATAATGAGCTGCTAATTATTCAAAGAAGAGCACTCTTTTTTACGAAAAGTGCTCATCATTTTACAAATTAGTTTCAGTTTCACTTCCAAAAATAGCTATATGACCGGGTTCGGGCCGGATTACGGCAGGGTTGCCCTGCTTGTATCCGAAATCTGCTCAGGCTGCCCGGTCGGATTCTGGTTGGTTTCGTCACGCTGCGCTGGTCGGATCCCGGTCGGGTGTACCCAGTCGGCTTCTGGCCGGGTTACCCGATCGGATCCCGGATGCAAATATGGTAACCCGGTCGGAATCCGACCAGTTTTTGACTGTGCTCCTCAATCGTATTTTACTGGAGTCTTTTTATCACAGCGAACATATTCTACCAACTGGTAGAGATAAAAATCTTTGTCAGCACTTCTTTCCACCTGTAAAAAGATATTGGAATTTCAAGTTAAGAACTGCATTCGTAATAATCAATATATTAACTACAAACATTGATTCAAAGTATAATTTCACTGGGAAACTATGTTTGAAAATAAAAAAGTAGTTGGTCAACGATTTCGCAGTCACGGCAAATCTGGGAACCGCAGAACCAAAAGTGGGAAACCATATAATTAAAATTAGTTTAATTTTTCTTCCATAATTGATAAAAAAAACACCTAAAACACAAAAAATTGGTCTTTCGCCTGTCAGATATTTACAAACAACCCACTCACGGCAGACGTTTGTGGATATTTCTTAAGATGTTAAGATGTTTGATCTGGTCAGATTCTGGCCAGATACCTTCTTCTGGTCGGGTCAAACCGGGCTATTTCTTTACGGGACGTGCTCGTTTTTAGTATATCTCCCGAATTTGTGCACAGACCTTTTAAAATTATAAGTCATAGTATCGTCAACTATAATTTGGTGATTGTGAATTCTCTTTTGTTAAAGCTCTTTGGATTTGACCGAAAATATTCTCATCGCTTATCTCGTGTTTCGCACTCGATTTTTTTCCAAAATGTTGATTTTTCTACATTGTGTTTAAAACTTTGATGTCCAATGTGTATTACATTTATTCATGTGCCTCTGTCTGGGGTTCATTATTCAGATACTGCAAAATAAAGTTTCAATTATATTTATCATTTTTAATATTTTTTTCTTAGTTTGCATTAGATTTTATTGTTAGCTACGCAGAAAAATGTATCATTTCAATAAATTAATTTTATTGCAATTCATAAAATGGATTGGTATTAAAACGTCCGTTTTTGTATTGCCTTGTTTTTATTATTTTTCTGTTTTTCTATTTTTAATGTTTCTTTTTACGTTTGAACAAAAATCTGCTCGTCCAGTCTAGAAATTACGCGATCTATCAAAACAAAATTTTCACGACAGAGATGTAGCTCTTTTTTGCATAAACAACTTTCGTCAATTCATTTTTTTCATAGTTTGTTTCGTTTTTTAACATTTTTAATTTACAATGTTCTTTATGAATACAAGAAAAACCACTCATTCTATAAAAAAGCAATTTATAGCAATGCAGCTCTTTTCTGGTTCGACACCTTGTTCCGTATAGTCTTTTTTCATAGTTTGTGGCGTTTGACCAACAATTTAATTTAAACAAATTTTTAATGTTGTTTTTACTAATAAAACGAAAATTACTTATACTATAAAAAATTAAATTATGAAAACCTTGTAGATGTTTTTTTAATCTGATCCTTTACCTTATCTGTACCGTGTTTACAGATTAGAAGGACGACAAAGACGACAACGACGTCAGAAAAAAGCCGACCTAAAAAACGCGAAACAAGTATCTTATGATTATAATGAGAATATAAAAAATAAGCTGCACATCACTAAGACTAGTGCGCCTAAATTTAAATTCATTTAACCAGCGGTAAATTATTCATTTCGATGAGGCTTCATTACCAAAAGTCAAAATAAGGTGTGGCAAACACTCTCTTACAATGTCGTTCGCTATTCGTTTGATCTGTTTGAAGGCCGAACTGGAAGGCCGTAGCTGGAAACAAGCTTTTAACCTTTTTACATATTTTTTGTGAGAATTCAATGATTTTATCAAAAGTCTGCTCGGTAGCGGAAAATAAAAATTTGGTTACAAACTTGTGTAAAAAACTTCCTGGACAGATCAATATTTGAATTATGAATCTCATAATGAATTTAGTAAACAAAATTTCATTAATACAAGGGCTAATCAAATAATTAGAAAAATGGCTGGAAAATTACAAGAAACCGTACTTTCGTCTTTCATTACCTTCCGGATAAGGTTTGACGAAAAAGATAAAAAAATGCTTTTTAAAAAAATCGACATTAATGTATATTTTAGAGATGATAATAAATTAGAAAATTATAACACTGACAAACAAGATTCGGAAAAAATAGAAAATATTTCTAATGGAGTTTACTTAAAAAAATGTGAAGGCCGTCATAATATTTATATTGGTGAAACTGAATGTAGATTAAAAACCAGAGTAGCTGAACATAAAAGGGATTTCAGAATTGGCGATTCAAATACTGGTTTGTCACAACACTCTTGGAACATAGAGAATCAATTTTTATCAGAAAAGATCTATAACACATACTTTTATATTACAGGAACGAAAAATGTGTAAAACAAGGAATTGTCAAAATCACTATTCTTTTATGTTTATCCATCTCCATATTAATATTTAACTTTGGTTGATAACCTTGAATTTTTATGTAATTAAATAAATCGTACCCGAGTAAAAGTATTTTGTCTTGAGTTCAGGTTGGCTCGTCTTGAGTTCGTTTTCAAGATAGCTATTTCTAGCTGGAGGCCAGGGGCAAGACGAAAACGTAAGTCTTGATTTTGTAACTAAGGTTGAGGTCGGGCATTCAATCACCACAATAGAAATATATTAGAAATTATTAATATTGTAAAAAGTAAAGGTACTGTCAATTTTAGATCCGAGACTTACAACCACAGTGTAATATGCGACGACATTATTAAAACTTTCTAGCCTTGCTACCATTTTTTACCATCATTTACATTAACTATTGTAAAAAATTTTCGAATTCCGTGACCGGCGCCCAAAGGAGTTTCGAAGACTAATTGTGGGGCCAAGTCGCATACCGTACCGCTTTCCATGTTTATGCCCGCCCGCCGTTTTCCGTTGTGATTATATAATCCACGAAGATATTTGTTATCTTGCAATATCGCAACAGCGTCACCTGTAGATGTTGTCAACACGGTTTGTTCGTTTGCTGGTACGGGCTCAAAGTAATTGCGTCCGAATCGTAAATTAATTTGTCTATCGGCAGGAAACTTGTATTTTCGAATTTCGAACCGCCGTTCGGGATTTTCATGGGGAATAAGCCGAATATGTCGCATTTGTTCAAGTTCAAATCCAAGCATGAGTGTATGAGGGCGCCTTTTAGAAGAAGATCTGGACATGGAACGACAAGCAGGTTCTTTAGGAGGAACAGTCATATCAGGAGAATGATGTCTGACGGAAGAAGAACAATTTCCGGGACGAGAAATATAAGTAAAAGGTTCCCCATTTGGCAAACATTCGAACAAGGCACTTAACTCTGCAACAAGAGACATATAGTATAAATTTTCTTAAATTAGAGAGCCAGATGTTAAAGTATCATTTCCCAAAGTTAAAATTTAAAAGTAGTTTTTCTGATTCGAGTTTGATTTGATTCCGTGATTACTGTAATAATAGAAATCCACCAAAAAGAAAAAACCTAATTTCTTCCATTATTTAATTTTTATTCTTATTGGCCACTCTATCGTGTACTGATTAAATTTAGAAACTAATAAAATATCAGAATATGCGTTCACACATATTACACTTCCAGATGTGTGCAATTAGGATATAACCCATATGAATTATAACGTGCAGAGTTGGAACTGTCCCTATTATTTGTGTTTTGAAATTTTTGTGAAGCTTATATCAGTGCAGTGACTTTCCCAACCCCAGTATTCATGAAACTCGGTTTCTCGCTTCTTTGGAAATTAATTTAGATTAAATTCGTACTAATTACGAAAAAACTCTAAAAGAAATTTTAGAAAAACACAAAAAATGGAATGGAATTCAGATTATATCGCAAAAATTCGGATTTGCCTATAGTTTAAACATTATACCTCAAATTATCCACATATTGTATTATTATATTTACCAATGAAATTGAGTTTAACCCCAAAGCATAAAAAAGTCTGAACGACCCTCATGTTTTATAAGAATCAGAAAAACGGACTTATGCAATTGTGAAGGATTTGTTCAGCAATGTAACTAATGAATATTTCGCTTCTTTATTGGGTTATATATGATAGCCTATAATCTGTATCTCACAAAATCCAGACGCCAAGCTTAATCTTCTAAATTATTTACATTTCATTAGTCAGATTCAAAAAACAAAATTTTGTTACTAAATTCGTTAAAACCTTTATCGGAATTTTAAAAAATTGTTATACTATGGCCAATAAGTGTTGACATTCTGAGTTTATATAGTATTTAACATACGAGTATTTGTATATCTTTATGAGGTGAAATTTTTTAAACCTCTGATGGATGGTATACATTTCTCCTTCCCTTAAAATCACAGAACCTGCTTTGTTCCATGAAAATTTGGCGGATGTCCTTGAGTTCTATTTCGTATACCCCTTGTCGCTTTTCTGAGGATTTTTAATTTACGGAAGCTCATCGAAATTTAGTGAAAGTTGAAGAGTGATTGGCAGAGGTAGATAAAATTCCAGCACCTCAAATAGAGTCTCCGCAGCAAACCTGAAACTTATCCTCGAAAACCTTATTAATCAATCTCTCTTAGCAAGAATTTCTGAATTATTCGATCGTCTTGGCTGGCTTGTTCCCATCACAGGCACAGCGAAAATCTTGATGTAAGATCTCTGGATCATAAGATGTGAACGTGATTCGCCTTTACCAGAGAAAATCATTGAACAATTGAATACTTATCACAAAAATATTGCACCTATTCCAACTCTGTCTATAGGTCGCTAGGTAGGAGGCTCTCTAGATTCTTGTGTATGAAAGAATCCGTGCCATTGAAAAACTTTCGTTGCGACTTGCGTATCCTTTGTTCAAACTGACCAGCCCTTGACTTAAATTTAAATAAATACTGATTAAAGAGTACCTAACCGACCTAGTGACTCGCGGTGTCAAACATTCGGATCTTGAGCAAACTGAGGTTTGTTGGAGTGGTCCCAAGTTGTTTACCATTTCATTAAAAAAGTGGCAAATACAACCAGACACTCAGTAAGGACGCTCGTAAAGCAGTTATTTGTTTGGTCCAAACACAAGATTTCTATTCGAAAATTGTATTGTCAAATGAAAAAGAACTCTACTTAAGAGGAATACATCCAGAAAACTAAATCCCTCTGTGAGAAAGGAAAAGGGAGTTTTGCGAGGTGGAAGTCATTTGTCACAAGCGAACCTTCCTCGAGAAACCAGATACCTTTGAATTCTACCTTATTGTTCAGCTCCTAATCATTTTCTCGTTCACCATGCACATCTTTCCTTTCTGTTTGCTACCCCCACTCTACCTTTAGGTTTGATACTTCGACATACATAGATTTTAGGTTGGTCACGTTCAGTTAATTTGAAAATTAGGAATGGTATAATTTTGTCGACCATGATAACTCGCCTAGCCGCGCATAATGGGCAATCACCCTAAGGATCGAGAAATACCTTCTTGTCCGAAAACAGTCTACCACGTTTTCACTTCTTTCAGCATAATCAAGACATCTTCTAAAAATGTTGGCCATCCGGTATATCTTCATTATCCCTAAAAGAGAATCAAAGGGCGTAATCCATCTTAGAATTAACAAGAGTAGTTCAGGTGCACCCTGGTCACAATGCATTTACCTTTACGAGTGGTAAAGACCAAAAATGCCATTACCACCTTACGCCATCACGTATTGCGCCTCTATCGCTACAATAGTCATGAAATGTTGCAGTTTTGCTGGATGGTTTCATTCGCTAGTTTTGGATTTACTAATATACGCGGTCAACTATTGTAATTACTGGAGAGCCAGAGTTTTTTGTTGATTAATGAACTTTCGTCAGACGAGCTTTAGCCTTCGGCGTAATCGGTCGTGTTTTAAATGTTTAGTTGAGTTTTTTTTCACGATTACAAAAGTGTTTGTGGTCTTACGGATTGGTTGTGTCTGGATTGTGTGAGTGTCTGACGGTGAGTTTTACCTAATTTTAATTGGAATTGTAAAGGGGCTTTACCCTACTTGCTGACTGGAGGGTCTTCATGCCAGAATAATGTAATAATCATACAGAATATAAATTTACAACCTCCGGCAGTACAATTCCTTGTCCATGAAATAAAAATGTTTAAAAAAGCCTTTCAATATTAAAAACTTCACTTGTGGTCTAAAATACAAACTAAAACGTTTACTTGTGAAAGTAATAAGTTTTATAATCACTTTGAAGTTAAGACTTTATACAGTTCAAAGTTGATTTAAGTAAGAGATTCCTGCGTTAAAAGTGTCCATTTTTGAATACTTATTAAAAATACTATGAGCCAATAATTGTTTTTCTCTTGAAATCGATAAAAGATTAAAGCTTTGTAACCATAATATATTAATTTTTTAAATGTAAGTGCCAGTTACTTGTAACATTTGTATTTTATATCGTATCAATAACAACATTCTGGAGTCAAGTCAAACACCCCACCACTTTCCATGTTTATGTCCGCCCGCCTTTTTCCATTGTAATTATATAATCCGCGAAGATATATTTTCTTTTCTAATAATGCAACTACGTCACCAGTGGATGCTGTTAATACTGTTTTGTCTCTGGCTGGAACGGGCACAAAGGTACTGCGTCTCAATCGTAAGATAATTGGTTTATTAGCAGGAAAATTATATTTCTGGATTTCGAGCAACAGTTGCGGATTGTTTTTGGGAACAAGCCGAATAAGCCCGATTTGTTTAAATTCAAATCCAAGTATAAGTGTATTAGGACGTCGTATTGTAGCAGACCTGAACCTGGAACTTTCAAAAAGTAAACTCAATTCTGCAAAAAGAAACCCAGGAGAAATTTTTTCTTATATTAGACAATTCCAAGTTAAAATATTATGTATCCTAGCGTAATATTGTAAGTAATGTTTGAAGGCATTCTCACGCATATAAACCCAAAGCTTTTGTCATATTTAAATTGTTTAGAAACGCTGATGAATGTAGATAGCTGCATTAAAAGTTGTGAATGTGCAACATTTTTATCAAATTATCACCTAGAAAAGTTCGAGGTTATGTAATATTATATATAATAATATTATGTGAATTAAATTGGGCTTATTTACACACGATAAATGCACAACTTTAAGTTTCATGAACCATTTATGTAAATCACGCCATTGAAGCTAATAAATAACTTGAATTATGTGATTGATCGAGCACCAGTTTATAACTCTATGGAGTGTATCAAATACAAATTTATTTGACGAATAAACTAGAACCAATACGAACCCACATTTTAGTTATTTTTAACTGATAACTATGCATTTTTCACTTTTCATTCTACCACGTGACTATTAAAACAATAAAAATCCCACGGACAGAAAAAAACTCATTTTTTCCATATGGTATACATTCAGATGTGCGCAATTTCAGATGGAACACGTCTTCATTGTGACTTGTACAGTTCGGAGTATATTATCTGCGCATGTGAAATAAATTTAAATTTTATTTACACTAGTTACTGACAAAATTATAAATAATGTTTGAAAGCAAAGAAAAACTGGGTTAGAATTAACATTAAAACTCACAAATTTTGATTTGCGTGTACATACAATTCTGAACAACCCTCATATCTCATCGATAGAGAAAAAACTGATCTAGTCCGTTATCTTACAGAATTCTGACGTCAAGTTTGTTCTTGTAAGTTATTTACATTTCAGTACAGTTTGTTTCCAGTAAAAATGTACTTATTAAATTCTTTTAAACCCTTATCGCAATTTATATGATATTTGATATTAGGGAAAACGTTGTGTTTGAATTTTGAATTCACATAGTATATAATATACTTATTGACCATTTCTTTACATTACTCAGTGAATATTTATTTTTAAAATTTTATTTTATTCTATTCTTTTATTCTTCGGTAAAGATTTTGACGTTTGAAATATTTCTTTTAAAAAATCTGAAAAAGTGATTAGTATTACAGAACACTCCTTTCAAGTAGGCTGTCCATATGACTTCTCTAATTTCATTTTATGATATTCGTTATTTCTTGGCAAAGATGTTGTACTTTAGATTCTATAACTGTCAAGCATCTTAAATGATTGAATTTTTTTAGTGTAATTCTTTATGTGAATACGAATTTCAAAATTTTGAAACTTATTTTTAAAGATTTCTCCTTTTATTCTCTTTTTAAAAGATTTCTCTTTATTTCCTATCTTTCCAGATTCTGAAACACTGGTCCGTGAATAATATAAATAACCATTTAGACATAACGCTTCCCTGTCTAACTGCATGAACAAAATCAAAACAGTCACTCAAATTCCCATTTACCTTACACTCGTTTTGCTATACGTATATATTGTTTTTATAGCTTGTAGAAGCCATCCTTCGACTCCATACTCTTTCAGAACTTCCCAAAGTTTACTACTATCTACCTTGTCGAAAGCTTCATCTCTGTTTTGTCCACTAAAATATTCTCTGAAATCGTCTAGTACCCCGTCTGCATTATATATCATTTCCACCATTATTAATTCTCATGTTGATAAATTCTGTACTTTTATTTTTCTCACGTTCACCACGATGTTGTCGCTCGATAGAGATTTAGTTCGCTAAAGAATAAAAAAAACTCATTCTGGATAAGAAGAAGATAGTGAATATTCAAATAAAAGAACTAAAGTCTGTTAAAATATCAATAGAAGACCTTAAAATGTGTATACGATTTTTAGTACAGATCAAATAGATTGACGATAAGGTGTTGTCTTTTGTACCTGGGATTAGATGAAATCAAACGTGCCCCATATGTCACGCGAAGCCATCGCCTTTTTAATGACCTCTCCAACAAGGAAACAGGATTTGTTGCACCTAATTCTGATCTGCTTCAATTTGGAATACCTCTTACGCACGATTGGATACGATTTTTTTAATTCTGTCTTCGTATTTGATACAGACTACCTGTTAAAAAATGGCATTTGAGAAGCGCGCAATACAAGGAAATGTTATTCTTATATTTTAAAAAATCAAATTTAAAATATTCGACCGCCATATTATGTCCACCATTTTATTTCCATTTAAAATTTTGAGTACAGATTCGTAATCCGTATTCTTTGAAATCCCTGTATACAAATTTTGAAAGGAATACAAAATTTAATCAGTATACTCGTCCGCCATATTGGATCTCCCATTTTGATTTTTAAATGCTTGACGCCGAATTCGTAATCAATGACCTCGAAAACCCCTTCATACTAATTTTGAAAAGAATAAAATATTTATTTAGCTGACTCGTCCGCCATATTAGATCGAACATTTCGTTTGATGAACTTTAGGCTTCGGATTCGTAATAAACGAGCCTAGAAACCACCATTTCGTGAAATTTGGCCCATTTTATAAACATTTTCTGCCTTTGGCCAACTTTTTGGGATTCCGTCCCACTGTCGAGTTTAATTCAAAATTAAACTGAAAAAATCTGTAGACTTCTCGAGAATATTTCTGCTGTATAAACATAATTTTTGTGTTAAGGGCATGTGACACAGCTAAATACCTATATTACCGACCACAGTTTTTCAGTTCATTGAATATTAAAAAGTATAAATTAATCTAATATTACATGTAGTATGATCATTATTATTAATTTATGTAAACTTACATACATTAGGCATACATGTATTAGGTTCTACTCTTTCAATAAAAATAATTAATATGTTATTTGTTTGTACTTTAATTTTTTAATGAATTTGAAAACACTCAAAATCCGACTCTCATCGGTGTTAATCGTTAAAGAGAATTTAAAATAATAACCCCTTTATTTTACTGCCGCGATTATTAAAATAATCAAAATCCCACACTAGCAAAAGATTATATTTCTCACATTGGTCAATTTTTCTTCTAATTGAACATTCTATCTTTTACTGATTGATGTTAGAAAGTTATAACCTATCCAGATACAGCTCCACGAATGGTATGCTTCCAATTTTGCGCATGCGCAAGTAGTGCACGCCCACATTCAAACACGCAGAATTGAGAATTGTCTCAATTGGCAGAGTTGTCCCATCTGCGCACTAACACATTTAGGCAGGTATCATATGGTATATAGATAATTGAAAAAAATTCTTAGAAAACACTTTAGTTCAAAGCAAATTTTTGTAGATATTTTCATGAGCGTAAAAAATTTAAGTTAATTACATAGTCATCTCGTGGGTCAGTTCTATGAATGGTATGCTTAGTGATTTGTAAAAATATGTTTTGTGACCCACTTTTATGTGTACTTTCAAGTATCACTAGTAATATTTGGGTTTAAAAATCGTTCATAATTCATTTGACAATATGATATAAATGAATTCTGTATCAATAAAGACACTTGTTTAATAAAAATTTATATAACACGCACATTCTGGATTCTTCGGGAATAAATTCCAAAGAAATTTGAATTATGCGATTAGAAAGAAAAGAAGTCGCAATAGAGAAAAAAATGTTGCAAATTTCACAATAAAATTCAAAAATTAGGTGAAACCAATCTCTGCTTAAAGTGCTACTGTAAATGCTGCCGATGATGTCGCAAAAATTAATACTTCGCATTTATTCCAAAAAATAATTAGCACTGTAAAAGCAAAGGAAGACTCGACATCATGCTTCAATTAGGAACTTTATTCATTTTCACCTTTTATTTTTAGAGAGAAAGACTTAATAAGAAAGATAGAAAATCATCAGTGCCGCAATAAAATCAACGACTTCAAAAAGAGAGTTTTTAAACACTTGTAGCTAATGAGAATGCTGATGAGCAAATCGTGCAGACAGCATTTAATTAATTTATCTGCATAAAACAATTGTAGTGGGTCAGGATGTGAATCACGAATCTAGGGGTTACAGCTCGAAACTTTAAAACACAGTAGTCTTTAAAATACAGTTAGAAATCATTTGGCATTTGTTCAAGCATTTAGTGGATGTACTTTGCTCAATTAAAATAAATCTTTACAGTATATTGCTAGAACTTTTAGGAACTGTAATTCTACTCACAGTATGTAGTAGCAGTATGCATTAGCAGTGATGGTGTGGCAGTGGTGGTACTAGCTGCTGGAGAGCAATTTATCCTTGCATTATACAAGGCTACACCATCTGAAACGAGCTCAAACGAATACAGATACGTATCTTTCAACAAATCGCTAACCGCTTCCAGTAAGGACATATCTTTATGTGGGATTCCTGCAGGTTCTGTAGCTGCTTCAAAATACTCTTATTAAATCTGACATCAAATTCAACCGTGTCGAGGAGAATTATTATAGTAAAAACTGTGGGGTTGGCAAATTTGAACAACTATGTCATCATCAGTGTATACTACTGAGAAGCCAACTCTAGCTAATATAATGAATTCGATCATTTGTTCCTGTGAAATGGGATGTGGTAAACGTTGTGGATGCGTAGAAGCTGGATTTAAATTTTCCGCAATGTGCTTTAATTACCAAGGTACAATGTGCCTTACTAAAGGAATCGTAGAGGAAATCCAGAAACAGTTTACGGCTAGGGAAAGTAATAACAGTGTATGAACTACATTGCAACCATTATTTTCGAATGCGTAGATGATTAGATTTTCTGAAGAAAACCACCTAAAAACAATCTACGAACTCCACATGTGTTGAAATAAGTCACTGGTTGATTTTCAGAAAAATTTCGATATATTCTTTAATCGTTTAAATAACAATAAGTTAATAAGCAATTTTGTATAAAACTGTTTGCTCTACAAATTTACCGCTATACATTGTGAGTAAAAACCACGGTGTTTCTAGCTGTGTGCAAGTATATAGAAGTTCGTATAAAAAAAAAAGATATTCTGGATTTAAATGTATTTCAAATAAATTAATGATCTGGGGGAATCTCATTTACATTTATTATCTTGAAATTCCTTGGGATTGGGCGATTAGTACCTAATGGTGTTTCAAAGACTATTTCTGGAGACAATTCGAATGTAGCGCCGCTTTCCATATTTATGCCCGCTCGCCTTCTTCCATTGTGATTATATATTCCACGAAGAACTGTATTACTTCCCAGCATTGCAACGACGTCTCCATTGGATGTTGTTAATACTTTTCTTTCTTCGGTTGGCATGGGCTTAACTGTATTGCGTCCCAATCCGCGCAAATAAATTGGTTTATCTGCAGGAAAAGTGTATATTCTAATTTCGAATCGCCGGTGTGGATTGATGTGGGGAATAAGCCGAATCAGTCCTATTTGTTCTAGTTCAAATCCAAGTATGAGTAAGGAGTGATGCCTGACAAAAGAATGCCTGACAGGAGGGGACCTGGACCTGACACGAAGAGAAGGCTCAGCTCGAAGTACAGTCCTATCAGGAAAAGGACCTCTATCAGGAGAATGAGAATTTCCGGAACGAAGAACACGGGGATCAGGTAAATGCTCGGACTGTAAACTCAAAGCTGTAACACAGAACAGAGGATTAAATTTCTACTAATGTTGACACCATCGTAGGTTAATATATCATAAAGCCCTTGAGGCCATCTAGAAGGCACTGGGGAATGTTTTCCACGTTTAAGTACTTACAGGAAATCTCTAAACAATCTTTATCTTAAAATTAAAGAGAAATTTCAAAGGAATAATAAAAACAACAAACTTCATATAGATGATTAGTCAGGAGTAACGTGACTATGAGTAACTTTTGAGACTTTCTGCGCTTGCAAAGACCTAATTTTGGTATGTTTTCGTAATATAATGGAAAGATAAAACTTACATATCAGCATGTAACGCAATTCTAGAAGACAGTTTTATGTTCCAGTTAATTTGTTTATGTTTAGAAAAAGGTAAAATGACAGTTCCTTAGTCTTATTATTCTTTCGCGGTAGAAAGGCTGCAGAATGCTGACATGTACATTAGGAGCTGTGAAGAGAGCTAGTAGAGCCGTGATAAATCAAATCTTTGTCCAAATCTGATGACCGTGAGATAAATGGGCAGAAGACACGATGAAATTATAGCGACAGGCCGACGGAAGAGTTTTTGGGACTGAAAGGGTACATCCTTGCACGAGCCACCTAAGCAGTTGTGAGTATCCCATCCACTCTGCTAAACAGATTCTGAGCTTCCACTTGTGCACATGTACATATGGTTCCCTTCTAAATTTCAACGCAAAAAGTTAGGAGTGTACCATTTGTTAAGCTTTGAACTTCGACATACACAACTGAAAGTGTACCACCTTTGCAGGTACACAATTTTTCCACCGGCTTCTGTCATGCACAGTTAGACTCGTAAAAAGTTTTTCCATGCAAAGATGTCCGCTACCCGATCAAAACAAAGGCCTACATTTTGAATTTCCCCTTCTAATTTAAAGCAAAGTACTTTCTGATTTTGCAATTCTTACACATTTAGTATCAATGGCGACACTTTTCGATTCACATTTATTATAACACCCATTGTCTGGATTATTCAGGAATAAATGCAGGTAAAATTCGTACTTATATTGGACGAAACCCAATAAACGTTGTAAAAAAATATCGATTAGGATAGATTCACGATTCAATCGCACAAATTTTAATTTTTATATAGATTTAAAAATATGCTTGCAATTGTAGATATATTATAGTATTATATTCACCAATAGAATTGAGGATAATGTCCAATAAAAAGACAATAGTATGAACAATCCTCATCTTTTAAAAGGAGGAGAAAATTTTGTTAATGTGGTTATAAGTAATTCAATTAACAATGCAAAGAATGATTATTCCACTGCGTCTTTAGTTTATATAAGAAATTGTGATATAGGCGTTATCTTATGAAATAAAGGCATGCATTGCAACATGCTTATTTTTCTGAGATATTTACATTTCATCAATCAGTTCCAAGGAAGATAATTTGAGGTCTAAAGTTTTTGAAAACAGATATCATGATGCTATAAATTAAAGCAAAAAATGTCTATCAGGCTTATGATGGTGAGAGCCCAATATTTCAAAATCATTTTTATTAAAATTGGATTTTTGTACTAAAGTAAATATTCGACATATTGCTTTTTGGGTACGTATCGTTCAATTCGTCAGTCACAGATGCATTTTATAATGCAACATATGGGCATTCAGAGAAACAAATCTTGAATCAAAGAAAATTAACTTTATTCAAATATATGTGGACTAAGCGCTAGAACTTCTTTTTATATTAAAACAGATCAGAGATATGTGGTTGCTTGTGTAAAAAATGTATACGTACAATAAATTTTACCAGATATTTCTTGGAAACAAGAAATAAGTTTTTTAAGATGAGAAAATATTTCTATTAAGTTAGGACGCGATACGTTCTTCCAAATTAGCATATAAGAAAGTTAAAAAAAATTTAGTTATTTAAAAAACAAGGCCTTGATCGAAAACAAAAATTATTTTGAAAACAGTGTTGCTTACTTTAATTTCAACCTCTTTTTAATTAATTGGTGTACATGCGATCTTTTTCAATTATATCATAGAATGTTTTAGAATGTTTAATTCAAAAATTTTTCAATCGAAAAATTTTCGATTTTTAAGCGTACATTTTAATTAAAATAGTTAACAAATTTAAAAAAAAAATTTGATTGAATTGTACTTTGATATTTAAAAAATATATAATAATTGATTGTACGAAATGATTCTGAATCAGGTGATAATTTTTTTTACAAATGTAAATGCCCTATTGAAAATTTATAAACTATGTTTAGTTTTTCAATAACTTCAAAATAATATATTTATAATTAAGGCTTTTATCAAATTTTAAATATAATTTCAATCTGAAATATTCTATTTTTAAACCATGCATTTTAAAATTTTTCAATTAAGAAAAATAAAAGTTACTTAATATTTTTAAATATCTGACTGTTCATTTGAAATCAGTAATTATAAATTCTGAGTAGAAATTGGAATTTATTCAGGAGTAAAAATTTACAATGGAAAATTAAATTTTTTAAACAAAATTATTATTCTGTGTTGAAACAAGGTATTCTCGAAAAAATTTGAATTTTCATTTGGAAGAGGCCATCTTTCGAAAAGAATTGAAATTTAAGATTTAAGCACGGAAGTTTAAATCTTTTAACCATTTCTGAACTGCAATTAAAATTTGAAATTGCTCTAAATGTTATAATGTTGAAAATTTTTTAATTCATTGATTCGTTTTTCAATTTAGTGGCTTCCATTTTATACGTGTAGATCATTGAGCATTTTAATACAAAATTTTTTAATAAAACAACTTTTAAACTTTAATTCTCAAAGCTTAAAATTCAAGAGTTTCACTTTGAATGCTTTCATTTGCAGTTCAGTTCTTATTACTTTGACTCAAATAATTTTCAGATTTAGTGTTTGATTTTTTAAATTTCATTGACCGTGAAAAATGTTTGCGAACCATGAAAAAACAGGCATATGACCGGGAATTTTTTTCCCTGATTCAAACGGCCATCTTGGAAATTTAATTCCACCAAATATTGCTTGTCCTAAAATGAATTTACAATTAACGAAAATTAAAACAAATATTAGTACTAATTAATTATATACATATTATTTATACAAAACACGACTTAATCCAACGTAATAGTTGAATATTTATTTTTGAAATATTGTTTCAAGAACTCTAATTATTTACTTGCAATAATTATTTATCTGAAAAAAAAATTCTTCACTCAAAGAAACCTGAATTACTTGATCCACAAATGGATCAATTACTTCATTACGTATTCATGAAAATAAGGAAATATTTCGTAGGATACATATTAAAATAGGAACAATTTAAAATAAACTAGCTTCTTCCCTCGTAAGAAATAATTTCTTGTTCAAATTATTAATTCTCAAGTATTTCGCAAAGAAATATGTCTTTTGATCGAAAAAAAGTGAAGATGTCATGATTTAATAAAAAATGATATAATTCCTCTTTCCCAGAAGCTAAATGAGTGACTAAAAATTCAATTGCTAATGAACAACAGATATAAAGAAACAAAAATAATGTAAACATACTAATAACTTTTGCAAATTTTCTTGAAGAATATTAAACAAGGTCAAAGAAATTAAATGTATAAGTATGACTAGTAGAACAGGAATAAAGGATGCCCCACAACGTAGAATATTTAAAAAATTATAATACAAATAAAATACTATTTGTTGTCTAGTTTTTTTATGCGCAATAAACAAATTCTAATAAACGGAAATTAAACATCAACAATGCTATTTATGAATTTACAAACTAAAATTATAAAATTGCAATCGCTAAACTATTATCAGTATACCATTAGTCATGCCGACAGTTATTTATTTCTGTTCATAAATGTACAGTCGCAATTAACATCCCTGGTTTTTGCGCAAATTTAATTGGTGTCTGCTGAAAACTGTTACCGTATATTCAATATCCAAACACAATAAAACTTAAAGTATGATATTGTTCTGGCCTTTCGATATAGGATTTCAACTTAATATGATTCGCTTCAAAGGACAAATAAAAATTAAGGAGCAGGACTTCTGAGTTTTCAATCATCATTCTGAAAACAGAATGACAAGAGTGAGTTTTAAAAAGTCAAACCAGAAAGAACCTGTTTTCTTAAGTGTTATTCTGAAAGTAAGTTTAACTCAAAGATAAGAAATTGTTACTAAAATATTAAAAACGTGGCTAATGGTGTTAATAATTGTTTAGGTACACAAAATACATTATTCTCATAGAAGTCATTTTCGTAAATGAAATTTAAGACACTCTCATGTTTCTCGAAGGTTGCGTCAGCCTAAGAAGTTAATGCAGTAGTCCAGGCATTGCAAAAAATCGTCATCGGGAAAGTTGTGTTCGCGACCGCAATATAAATCACATCTAAAAATTAAAACTGACATTCTCACAAGAAAGAAAATCTCCCTCAAGGATCACTTTCATTAATAAGCTTAACAAGAAATTTAACAAAAATTTTCAGACTTAAATAACAAGACAAAAGGACTCCCTTGGCTGATAAGCATCACCTTAAAAAACTTTACTCATTGAGTTTAAAAAAACGAACTTCACTTTCTGTTCGGAGCGGGAACAATTTCCCAACGTTCTTTCGCATCCACCTTGAGAAAAAATTATTCTCAACTTCGTATGCGGTTCCGTTATAACTTCCGTTAGCACCTTTTTAACGAGATAACGAAATGAAGATCGATGCATTTTTGCATGAAATGTGGCGATTATAGGAAGACCATGTCAACGCCAGAATCGAAACTAATTTAATGAAGGTCGCACGAACTTGTGTACGATAAGCTGCTTCATACTCATATTCAGAAAGATACTTACACCGTTGGATAAAAAAGCTCGGAACTCTTTATCTTGGCCGATGAAGTGAGGGCTTCCTCAGAATGTCTCTAAAAAGAAGGTGCTATACCAGCTTTGCTGCCCTGGTCTCGCAGACTGTAATTTAAAATTCCCTTGAAGTCTAGCAAAAATAAGACCGAGCATGTGCTAAAATTTCAGTAGATTCAGGTTTCGCAAAAAATAATTAGTCGCTAAAAATTGTACGAGGGTTGGACCAGCTTTTTCCCAGCTGCTTGTGGAAATAACGATAGCATCACCAAATCCAATAGTAGATGCAGTTTAAAATACTTACACACTGGACGCCAGGTACGTCCAGAGCCTCCGCACGTTTCACTAAAGTATATGTGAAATTTCTCTGA
>NC_046658.1:171304041-171307437 GCF_010883055.1 Belonocnema kinseyi | reverse complement strand
AGCCTTGGAGGAGATTATGTTGAGAAATAAAAAAAAAATTCTTAAAAACGTTGTTTTTCTTGGTCAGGCCGGAAACTTATCAATCCACCCTCGTATGTATTAGCGAAAAGCAAGCACATATTGAGAGATAATAGCGATTTGCGTACAAGAAGGAACGTAATTTTTTCAGTTAGTTATGCGACAGAAGCTCTGGCTGAAGCAAATAAAAGGGTAAACACGACGATGGATCATATGAATGAAAGGCGTTTGCATTAACTGAACAAAAATACTGATTAGACAAGACAACATTTTTCCTGACTTCAGTGTGTGATTGGCTATATGACATCTGGTAGGCCGTTTATGGAAAGGCAGTACATTATTTGTAACATTTGTTTAAGGGAATACAAAATAACTTCGTTTTATCTGTATCAGAAAAAATGGCGAATTGAAATAAGATTAAATTAAATTAATGGTGTGGATAAATGTCGTTTACATTCACTATTCTGAAATTCTTTAACATGGTGTGATCGGTGCTTAAGGAAGATTCGTCGCATTCTTTTCGGGTCATGTATTGAAACCGCACCGTTCTCAATGTTTATTTTCTCTCGATTTTCAGTCTCATTTATTATTGAATATATTCCCCGAAAACGAGAATTCAGCTCCATTATCGCAACGACGTCACCAGTGGACGTTGTTAAAACAAATTGTTCATCGGTTGGCATTAGCTTATAGTTGTGACGTCCCATTCCGCGCAAATGAATTGGTTTATGGGCAGGAAAAATATATCTTCGAATTTCAAATATCCTTTGTGGGGTCGTGTGTGGAATGAGTAGAATAAATCTAAGTGAAGTAGGACGCTTCTGGCTGTAGTAACACTAGACCTGCCATGAAGAGGAGGCCCTGCACGAGGAAAAGAGCGTTCACGAGAATAATGTTCGACAGGAGGAGACCTAAACCTCGCACGAAGATGAGGCTCTGCAGGAAAATGAAAAATCACATGGAAACAATATCTTTCGAGAGAACAAGAACTTCCAGAACAAGAAACACAAGGAATGGAGTTGCTTTTAGGTAGACACTCGAATTGTGAACTCTAATCTGCAGCAAGGAAAAGGTGAGAACATTTTTCTTAAACTGGAGCATCGTATTTTGGGGTATTATAAACTAGTTATGGCAATATGGTGAGAAAAGTTTGAAGGAATTCAGGAAGTTTTGTCCCTGAGTAACATTGCACAGAAAACTCTAAGCTTTTTCTATTTTGAAATCAAGTAAAAAAGCTGCGGAAAATTGTTAGCTTCATTAAAAATTATCAATTTTCTTTTAATTGTCGTGATGTTTTATATTGCTTGGTAAGGAAAAATTCAAGATTGAAAATATTTGTTTTAATCTCCACCTATTTTCTTTATTTCAATTGTAACCCCATAGACTGTTCACCTCAAAGACCGAATTAAATTTAGATAAAAAATGTTATCCGATTTTCCACAACATTTCAGACCTGATAACATACGACCACATTTAGGCAACTAAAACGTCGCAAATGTCTTTCGAAATCTGTTTACAGTAATGGTGACCATGTAAGGATTTGGTTCGGGAGTCAGATAGATGGGCTCGCCCGTCTGCATGAATAATAATAAAATTCCCATAAAAAGAAAAAAACCTAATTTTTACCGTTATTAAATTTTTTATAAAATCAGGCTTTTTATGCTTTATCTATTAGGTATTGAAATATTGCTATACCTATATTTTAAATAGGTATTTATTAATTATGCAATACTGAACATGCTTTCATCTCTGCTTCTCTTGCTAACTCCTCCGAACTCCAAGGGAAGTAAGGAATCCTTACCTCGAGATTGCTTCTTAACAATATTAAATGCAAATAAATTTGGGAAATATTATTTATATTCAAATGAAAATTTAATAAATTTAGTTTATACCAGTTTATACTTTGATCAAAAAAATAAGTTAATAACACAAAAGGTAGTTTGAAAAATTAGTCTTTAAATATTTTTTATCTATAAAGCAAAATGTGGAAAAGAAATTCACAAAACTTATACTCGTTATGCATAAAAAATCATATTCATTATAAAGAGCCTCAAGATAATATCTGCTTGCAATTTTCTTTATTTTCAAGTCACGAAGTTCTAAACTAAAATTACACAATTTCTGATATCTGCTTACACAATTTTGTATGAGAATTTTAATTATTCTTACCGTAAATAGCCTAAAGATTTGCTTCTCATTATTAGTAAATTTTTTTATTAACAAACTACATGATTTTGAAAATCCACTTCAGTAAAAGTAGTAAAATAGATATATGTAATCTGTCGGGTATACGATGCAGATTAAGGAGGAAATCGGAAAAATTTCTACTTCCCTTCTAAGACAAAGTACTTTCTTATTTTGAAATTCGTATAGATTCCGAATAAATAGAAGCACTTTTCTAATCATAATTTAATTAAAAATATATTTCTATATCAATCGCATAATATCTGATTCTCATATAGCTTACAAGAATATACTTGAATGTATAGATATACTATATTATTATATTTACCACCTGAATTGAGGACGAACGCCAATGATAAGACATGAATGTCAACAATCCTCATATTTTCTGATCTAAAGGAAAAGTAATTAATTCAGTAGTGGAGAATTCGACTAACAATGCAACAAGTGGGTATTGTACGGTCTGTTTTAAGAAAGAAAATTTAATTTATGAAATTCTGAAAAACATATATTCAAATTTATATGAGTTTTCTAGCATTGAGGAATTTATAGTAGCTTAATGCCTGAAGTTTTCAATTTTTCAGGTGCTTTTTAACATTCACGTTAGTGTCACTTGCTTCAGGCTTATCCGATTAGACTTTTAATGCAGTGCCTTAAAAAGCTCTTTTTATGCACTTTCCGACTATTATAACTTTTTTTTGTTTTCATTGTACTTTTTTTAAATCAAAATGATGATCATCTGTATACGATGCTTTCTTTACAACCTCCTTGAGCCCACATGGAGTATATTGACTACTGGAAAGCATTCCATTTAGTGCAGCAAGTTCTTTATACCACTAAATAGTTTTACAATTATATTCACATGAATTTCGGCCTAGATATGTGCATAATATTGCATACTTATAATCAGAGGAGAAATAGGGACCGCAAAGCTAGAGGATGCAAACGAGGATCACATTGAGGTAGTAGCTGAAAGTAAGTCTGGTCAATATCTGGGAATTTTTAGTCTAAGGATTCAGCGAAAAAACAATGGATGAATTATATACGCAATGAAGGTATAAACCTATTCACAGCGAGCACTCCAAAATCTTAGACTAATACGAGGGTGGATTGATAAGTTTCCGGCCTGACCAAGAGATGGCGCCACTAGGCCTACCTTGAGGTGGCGTTCTATAGTACCATCCTTAGATAGCT
>NC_046658.1:171301996-171303941 GCF_010883055.1 Belonocnema kinseyi | reverse complement strand
AGCCTTGGAGGAGATTATGTTGAGAAATAAAAAAAAAAAATTCTTAAAAACGTTGTTTTTCTTGGTCAGGCCGGAAACTTATCAATCCACCCTCGTATACAGTGAATGGTGATGCATCTAATATTTGGCTTGAAAAGGTCTTCCGGTTTCCAGGAACAGAAAGATTTGTAATTGTCGACAATATTTTACAGAGCTGCCTTTTTATACATATATTCCTATGCTCGTTCTATAAATGAATGATTATATTTCATACTGGGACGTTATTAGCCAGATGTATAATTAGCTTTCTTTAAAATGTTATGGTGTTGGCCAGGGTCAGTAATAAGTGAAGATGTTTGTTGAAATCATTCAAAGTGTTAATTACTGGTCATGTGTTTAGTGGATCTTAACGCTTTTTCTTTGCGTGTTGAGTGTTTTTTCCCAAAAGTTGTAAATTAAGAACGTTCAAGCTGCTTTTCTAAAAAAGTTCAAATGCGGTTTTCTCCGAAAGGCTATTGTTTGTTTTGCTCAAAATTTTATCAGAGATGGCGGATTACAAGATCCAAAAGTTACGTTATAGGACAATTTACATTTCTTATTCATATAGAAGTAAAAAACGTTAAAAAAAATTTATTAATTCGCGTTTTTTATTTAGAAAGCTTTGACATAATGATTTTTAGTTCATTCATAACGTTTTTACGTAAATAGTACTAAGTAATTTCAATTTTATTTTCACAGATTTCAGGGATTTGAAGTCTATCTTTTGCTCTTTATTTGTTTGGTGTTTGAAGCTTTTTAAGTAGATATTGTAGAAGTTTTCGCAGTAGATTTTGCGGTTTTGCAGTAGATTTGACAGTTTCTTCTTTCTTTTTCTGTTTCTACAACTTGAAGTAGTGAAGTTTGTGCTGTTTGAGATACAAATAGTTTAACTTCGTTGTTTTCTGTCGGAGTGTTCCGTACGTTCCTTTTTTGCGTTAATGATATTTCCTTCATTTTCTCTCATTCTAATAGCTTTTTTGCCTGAACTTTTGAACTTCTTTACTAGGCAAGTAAATTCCACTTATTGTAGTCGTGTATTTTTGAACTTCTACTACAAAGTCGGATGCCTTTTGTATCTTTTTACTAATCGCTTTTCAAATATTGTGATTGTTTGCTTAGTGTTTAACTAATTCTCCGATTGCATCTACAGGACCTTTTCAGGGCTGATTGCCGAAAAAAGCTTTATTTACCTCGTGATTACTATTTTGCATTTAATGTATTTGGGAACGATTTTGAAAGTGACTAGCTGCGTCATCGGAAATTTGAGTTTCATCAGTCACAATGCAGGTAGTTAAATTGTGCATGCTTTTAGTAATTTTTTCGATCGCCAATATAATATGGGCTGAGCCGTGCTTACAATCGTCGCTTATAACAGCAACACTTTTTCTAACATCGCCTTATTGGAAAACAGCAGTAAATACTGGAATAACTTATTAACCCAATGATTCCTTGCACAGCATTTTTTATTTTCACAGTCCAATTTTCGGCAAACTCAATTTTGTATCATAAGGTGGTGAGGATTAGATACGGATACTTATTTTTTTATTTTAATAGCATTCCTTTGAATGTCTTTTATGTAAATATGTAAATTGACTTCAAACGCCCTCTTAGCAAATTCTGGCATGAAATTCTCGATGCTCGTTGTTTTTTTTTTAATCAATTCTCAATTATTTCATATAGAAAATGTATTTTTTTCTTCAGCACTTTCATATTATATTGTTAATAACTTTGAGGAAATACCTTTGGCGCCAGGACACAACGTATATTCTTGGAAAAGACATGAGTCTGAAGCAGGATTACATATCAGCGCCGATAAAGATTTAGAATTACCAGGTGTATACATATGAAACCGGTATTGCCATCTAGCGGCTAGTAGGCACACTTGTAGGCACTGTCGGAACTTACCATTTGTGCTAATTGGCGTATT
>NC_046658.1:171278530-171301896 GCF_010883055.1 Belonocnema kinseyi | reverse complement strand
GCGCATACTTTGAATAAAATATTTGTTATCATTCTCTTGAAATAAATGTGTTTTTTTCTTGAAAAAATACCGGTTTCATATGTATACACCTGGTAATATCTTTGAATTCGATTTTGAATTTGTACCTCGAACAGTACAAACTCTCCTAGTTGAAGTTAAAGAAATAGAAAAAAGAAGGCAAAAACTGTCAACTGAACTGCAAATACTACAAAATCTTCTGTGGAAACTTCTACAAAATCTACTAAAAAATGCTTCAAATACAAAACAAGGAAAGAGCCACAGATATATAAATTAAAATTGGAAATTCTCATATAGCGTAACTTTTAGATCTTGTAATCAGCTATCTCTAAAAAAATGTAGCAATAAAAAACAATGTCCTCTCGGAGAAAATATCATTCGAAATTTTCGAATGATCCGCAATTTTCATCCTAGAGAGAAATAAAAAAATCCAAATTCACTTATTTTTCATACATAAAATATTTTAATTTAAAACCGATCTGTGAGAGGTGCTCTACCACGCTGCCTGATTTCAGTTGTAATCGGTCAAAAATAAAAAATATCTTAAGTAGGGGTGAAACAGCAAGAAAAAGTCGATACCTGGTTCGGAGAAGAAGAGTGTCTAGTGTACGTATTAGGGGGTCCTATAAAAAGAAAAAAGTATACGTGAAACATGGTGGCTATCGATGCAAACTTCGAAACCAAAAATTTAGGTTACCAAACAACATAAAGCGCTACTGCAATAGAAAAAAGTATTATTGCTGAAATTACTATTACACATTCTTATTTTTTCCTATTTATTAATACACACTGATTACATAATAATCGCATTTCCTGTCTTCTAATTTAGATTGTGAATAAGCGCATAAATAATATCCCAACAACAAAATAATTTTTTTGAGAAGTTTTGGTGGTTCTTGCCAAGATTTGGTAGCGACTGACAAAACAGTATTTGAAAGTTACAAAAAAATTTATTTAGCTAAAAAAAAAATTTGTTAAACAATTTTTGTTGAGTGCAGTCTCAATTTTCACCCTCAATATTATTTGTAGTTATATTAAAGAAACTAAAGTTGTGAGAAAGTTTCTTTTTTCTTATAGAGGAAATGTTTCATATTTTATTTACAGAATACTTTTTCCCTTAACAAAATAATTGTTGCTTGAAAATAAATAGATTACTCCCACAAATTGACTTCGACTTGAATTGCCCCCAAACAAGACATGCTGAAGTCGAAAAGTTCCACTTATGCACGTATCAGTTTTGAGACGGAGAAAGAGTTCAATTTATGTCTTGAAGACAACTTTCTATGCCTTGAATAAAAAATTATCCGATTCTTAAAAAAGGCAAGGGAAAGTACAAAAGAATGTTGTGTCTTTTTTCAGTGCTTTTTTATTCAAGATAACTAGTGATATACTCCACTTCGGTCCCATAGAGTTGAGAGCCATCAGCAAGCAATTTACTGAAATAAATCCCCGCTGGTGTTTACTCACGTAAACCCGATCTGGGACAATTTTCCGGCTTAATTGCTTGCAATGGCCTCTTTTCGACCTCGCCTAACCTTGTAAGTCTTAGACTCAATGGGAGAAAGAGCGAGAGAAGCCGTAAAAGGCCATCTGGTCGGCAGCTGCACGGGCAGGATTCCCCGTCCCATGGCTAGCCTGACCAGCATGGCCGTGACTCATCAAATTAAGTGCCTTCTCTCTCTCTCTCTCTCACTTCTCTACCTTCGCGAGAAAAGCTGACAGCGGCTGCCAACCTTGCGTTGGCAAAACGATGCCTTCCCGAAATTAAAAATTGAAACAAATATTTTTCTATTATTATTTCACTTTTATTCACATTCCGGGGGAAGGCCGAACAAAGGAGATTAATCTCTATTAGAATAATAATCGCGCTTTGTCGGCGTTCTTATTTTCTAATTTTTCGTATTCTTATTTTTAATGTCATTCTCCTTCGTTTTTAATTTAAGTTCTTAACATTTCGCCGTATTCTCTCATTTCTAATTTAAGAATTTTCTTTTATTCTTATGTCATTAACTTAGTCGTATTTTTATTTAATGCCATTTTCCTTTCATTTTTGATTTAAGTTTTTTTTTACTTTTCGTCATTTTATTTGTTTACTTTTATTTTATGTCTCTTTTAACTCTCGTCGTTTTTATTTGTACTTTTTACTATTAATTGCGTAGTTTTATTTTTTTTATACATTTTTCCGTTCTGATTCACGAATCTTACCGGAACTTACGAAACGACGACAATTTTGGAACGCTACCGTGCGTTTCAAAAGTTGTTGCCTGCGCGCGACCAGAGTAGAGAGAAGGGGATGCCGAGGCGTCCGAAACGCCCCTCCACCTCTCTCGAGATTCGCCGAGAGCTCTGCGCCAACCGACGACTGGCAGCCTCTCGGACCTGCGGCTTAAAAGACGGGTGCATCGACCCGAAAACACACTCTCGCTCAGACTCTTGCTCGAACTCTTGCTCGAACTCTCGCTCAGCACTCTCGCTCAGTACTCTCGCTTAGCACTCTCGCTCCGAACACTTCGCTCTGGCGATCTCTCAGGCCTAAACACCCTTAGAGAAAGTCCAGACATTTTTGTATCAGTTTATTCTTGAGCCTTGAGTAAAGCAAAAGTAAAGTCATATCATAGTTTTTTTTAAACTTCCTCTCCTCTCTCCTCTTTAGTGGCGGTCTGCTCTCGTAGCCTCGCCGAGCTGTTGTTCTCTCTCTCTCTCGCCCCTATCAGATTCCCCAACCATCCTTCCTACCACGGAGTCTCTCTCTCTCTCTCACCTAAGAGGTCGGTCAGCTCTCGCAGCCTCGTTACCCTCGCATCTTTACTAGAGGTCAGATTTTACAGCCCCGTTACCCTCGAATCTGTACTAGAGGTCGGTGGGCTTTTACAGCCCCGCTTCCCTCGAATCTTTTTCTCCGCTAGAGATCGGTCAGCTTTTACAGTCCCGTAACCCTCGAACTTTTTTTTTCAAGAGGTCGGTCAACCTGCACACAGCCCCGCAACCCTCGAACTCTTCTCTCTTCTTCCAAAGGACTCCTCGTCCTTCACTTATGCCTAGTCCCAACCAAAAACGCCGTTCTCGTTCCTGCAAACAGACGCGCATTTGCCGTTGCCTTGCAGCCCTCTGCGATTCTCTCGAAGCGACTTGTCGCCCAGAAGATCGTTGCCCCTCCTCCCAACCTCCTAAGGCCATCGTACGATCGGTGGTCATCATCCCACCTCACCTCCACGTCCAACTTCACACTACTCCTTCCTCTACCGCTTCCTCCGCCCCCTCAAGCCTCTCGAAGCGTAGAAGCTGAACGTAACCTTCTTCCTTCCTCTCCCCTCCCTTCTTTCCACCCTGACGAGGGGACAAGCTTCAGACCAGTAATCGGGTGTTACCTGTCAGAGCCCGGCCTTCGCCCCGATCCAACCAAGGGACGGCCAACAGCAGCGAACGAAAGCCTCTCGAACCAGGCCCCTTCTCCGACGATTCCGAGAGCAACTGGAGTTGCCACTACAGCACTGCCTAGTTCTTGCCCCGGTTTCCACTGACCAAACTACTTTGCCCCGATAGCGCCCGGTCGGCACCCAGGCAGTTTCAGGAATCTTCAACCGATCAACACCGCACCTTAGATCAAGGCTGGGACAAATACCATCCCCACAACCCACCTTGTATCAGATAGATAATTTTGAAGTGATTTTTTGAAAAAAGTTTGGTACTTTATACCAAAATGAGAAATTTTTAACAAAAAAGTTAATTTACTACCAAGAAGGAAAATTTTTTCTACCAAAAAATAAATGAACTCTCTATCGAAATTTTTAAACCAGAAGAGATAAATTTTCAAACCACAAACAACCATTTTTAACAAAAGTGTTGGTTATTCTTCAACAAACCAGTGAAACTTTCTACCAA
Organism: Belonocnema kinseyi; assembly: GCF_010883055.1. Classification (NCBI taxonomy): domain Eukaryota; kingdom Metazoa; phylum Arthropoda; class Insecta; order Hymenoptera; family Cynipidae; genus Belonocnema; species Belonocnema kinseyi. The sequence continues at coordinate 171,297,996 of NC_046658.1, read as the reverse complement.
ACTATTTGAATTTCTTAAAAAAAATGAATATTTAACCAAAATAGATAAATTCTCAAGGAAAAGTGTAATAGTTCATAATATTTCAACCAAAAAATATTTTGATTTGAAATAAGAGAAATCAATTCAATTGAATGGGGTTACTTTTCAACCGAAATATTTGAATGTTTTTTTAATCTTTAAACATTTTTTTTTTAATTTAGTTAAATCCTTAACCAAATTAGTCTAGTTTTCTACCGAAATAGTTGAGTCTGCAACGAACAAAAAAAATACTTTTTTTAACCAAATAAACCAACAAATAAAGTTGTTTGAAAAGAAATTGTTTTTTAATCTTTCCTTTTATTTATGTTTATTCATTATAATGAGTTAAACAATTGTGACAAGGTGAATAAGATAATTAACTAGCTTCAAAAGAACTATTTCCGGTAAAAACTGGATAATTAAAATTAAGAAAACTATACAAGATGCGTAAATGCACGACAAAATATTATTATTGGCTCAATGCTTAATTTTTTATAGAACAGCTATATTCTTTCGGAAGATGAAATTTAGCTAAACGGTTAGCTGGTTCAGTTTAACTATTTTTGCAGTTAATCTCCAGTATAAAAATAAAGAAAATGTATCAAGTATGTTGTGTATTTTTCTTAAATATAACTATCTAATTTTACCTGAAATAGCTTTTTTAAAGCTAGTTTATTGTTTATTTAAATATGTCACTATTCCACACGTTGTTATAGTGAATGCATATAAATAAAATGAAATATTAAAAACCAATTGCTTTCTTAAAAACTTTCTCAGTTTTATCTTGAATGAAAAATCAGGGAAAAAGATACAGTATTCTTTCGCACTTTTCCTTGTCTTTTTTAAGAATCAGATAATTTTTTATTTAAGATTTGCATACTGCCACACTTCGTGTAACATATAACTACATAATTTAAATTTTGAATTGCTTAACATTTTCAATAAAAACTCTTTTTATTATTTTATACTTAGAATATTTGCATGGAAAAGAAAGAAAAAATCTGAATCCTTAAATTATATGATAATCCGTATGCATAATCGTCTACTGGCCTGGAATGTTGTAGTCGAATGGCCCTCTGTCTTAGGAGATCCTTCTAGAAAGCTACAATTTTTTTGATCAAGAAAATTTTTAAGGGCTATAGTCGTTCAGACCCACAGATTCTGAATTTTTTCATTATAAATAACTGACCTAATAATTATAAATTCTTCATTCAACAATTTTTTTCTCATTCATGTGCCGCAAAAGGTTCGAGCATCTCAACCAAGACAAGACCCGTCTTAAAACAAGTAAAGGTCGTCTTAGGTAAGACAAGGCTCACCTTGTGACAAGTAAACGCCGTATTACCTTTCGTAGCAACAAATTGTTGTGGTGCCTACCAAACATTCTGGTTAGTTTAATCAAACGCTCCAACAAAATAATTTGTTTGGTTCATCAAAACGATTTTGTTGCTTCTATAGCAACCAAAAAATTTGAATATGAAGACGATACAATAATGAGGCGCATTCATAATAATTTAATAATTATTTTAGAACTCGATTTTAAATTATTATGAAAATAATATTTAAACCAGAAAAAATTAAAAAGTTTTAATATTAAAAAAGTAATAATACTTTGTAAACACAGCGTATTAAACCTCGTGTGGATCTAACGGTATCTCAAGGTTCATAAAATGTACGTCATGCTTTTTTAATCTTTCTCATGTTAATCACACGCGCAAACAATTGTAAATGAGAAATATATTTTGAGGAAAGTACAATACCAAATAAATCAGTTATGGAATTCTACAAACTATATATTCTTATTTGTTTGAGAATTTTCAGGACACAAGGAATATTATTAGTTATAATTTTTCAATAGAATGGAATTTCTTATTTTTCAAAAACATTTTTGATACAGAAAACGATTAATGTTTAAAGGCCTTTAAAATGGGTAAAAAAAGATGCAATTAAATGCTGTGGAAACTTTTTTATCCACTATAGCGTGGCTTCCCCTATTTGAAAATTATTATAAATAAATGATTATAAGCCAGTTATAATATTTTTTAAAGAAAGATTTTCTTAAGGAAATAAAAAACTATTTTTATCTGTTTACGAAAAAGAAAGAGTATCGACAGGATATTGGAAACTTGTGAAAAATAATGCGCTGACTATTTTAATGTGAATACAAGTTACTTGTAACACTTAGATCCGACTCCGAAATATAAACAATATAATGCTCTTATTTTACATTTTTATGTGATTTGATGTTGTGCAGGAACATGGCTTATTTTTATTATTCGAAAATACTTTGGGATTCGATTCCTCGGGCCTAACGGTGTTTCATCAGCTAAGTCTGGAGACAATTCAAATATCGTGCCGCTTCCCATGTTTATGCCCGCCCGTTTTTTATCGTAATTATATATTCCACGGAGAACTGTATTGCCTTCCATTATTGCAATGACGTCACCAGTAGATGTTGATATTACATTTCGTTCTTCATTTGGGATAGGCTTGAATTGATTACGCGCTAGTCCGCGCAATTGAATTGGCTTATCAACGGGAAAAGTGTATTTTCGAATTTGGAAACTCTGGCGAGGATTGATGTAGGGAATAAGCCGAATAAGTTCTATTTGTGCAACATCGAATCCAAGTATCTTTAAAGAACGATGTCTGGTACGAAGTGGAAGCTCTTCTGACTGAAGAAGCCTCTTAGGAATGTCATGTCGAGCAGGAGGAAACGTTGCCCTAACTGAAACAGGAGGATCTGCTGATTGAAGAGGCCTCCTAGGAATACTATGTCTGGCAGGAGGAGAACTAGCCCTGGCAGGAAGAGGAGGCTCGGCTGATTGAAGAGACCTTTTATAATTATCATATATGTCAGCAGGTGACCTGCCCCTGGTAGGAGAATGAGGCTCTGATGATTGAAGAGGCTTTATAGGAATATCAAATCTTACAGGAGGAGAACTAGCCCTAGAAGAAATGGGAGACTCTGTTGAGTGAACAGGCCTCTTAGCAATATCATATCTGGCAGGAGAAGACCTGTCCCTGGCAAGAAGTGGCGACTCTGCATTAAAAAAAGCCCATTCAAAAGAAGGATATCTGTTTGGAGAATAAGCAATCCCGGAACGAGGAACGCCGGGTATAGGAGCACCATTGGGTAGACACTCGAATTGTGAACTTAACTCTGCAAAAAGAAACACAGGATAAAAATTTTCTTAAAATAGACAATAGTATGTTGGTATATAATGTGGTATTATTTCCCAGGGAAAAACAAATTTCTCATGAAATCCTCCCAGAAAAAAACCCAAGTTTCATTATATATTTTTAAATTTAATAAAAAGGATACAGCAAATTGACAGCTACAATAAGAAACGTTAATGTTGTTGTAATGCTTCATATAATAGTAATAAAAAAAATTAGGTTTATGTGATCGTTAGTATAATATTATAATGGGAATTATATTACGATTATCTACTCAAAAATTACGCACCTTTAAGTTTTTCTACTAATATATATCAAAGCATTATTGCAATTAGAAATCCTAAACTTTACGGTGCTTCATAGATAAGTTTATTTCCCTGTAAAAAGTTTCCTATGGGAATTTATTCTAAAAAGAAACTAAAACTATTTCGATTTCACATTACAGTCTTTTTCAACCGTAAAAAATGACGGCTTAGGAATTATTCTATATTGTGCTATACATGCTTACTTTTATTTTATCAAGATGTTTTATATCTTCAACACAGTTGACCCTTTTCAACTTCTGTCTCAAAATCAATAACTTTAACTCGTCGTGACCTACAAGCGCACTTGTTTTTTTAATTAACGACCAATCCTTTTCAACTACAGTAAAATTGTTTAGAAAGCGTAAAGACAATTTTTGAACTATCACAATCCATATTGAAGTTAACATTTTTTCCAAAATGAAACTGTTTTTTAATTGCTATGGACGATAAGATTTTGTATTTAATGTGCTAAACATGTTTTTATGCAGACTTTTGAATTTTTTATTAGAATATAATGTGTGAATTATTTTATTTATAAATTCAAAATGGCAGATCCAATAAGCCAGTATACTATTTTCAAGCGAAACCCATTTAGCTCAAAATTTCTAAAAGTGGATTTTTCGCGTCGCTGATTTTAAATAAAGAGTAGAAATGATTAAAATCAAAATCGGGGATCTAGTTTGGTGGACCATCATGCTTTGATTTGAATTTTGTCTTTTTTCGGTATTTATTTAGAAAACTGGAACTGTTCAAATTTTTTCATAGTAAATCAAAGATTATGTCGTTTTTAAATGTATATTTGAATAAATCTCAGGACTCTTTACAAAATATAAACCATTTTCAGAATTCTTAAAAATTTTAAAAATTAAATTAATGGAATATGAATAGCCCTATTGTTTCTGAAACTGTAATCTTTATTGAAACGTTCGTAGCTTTGAATTATACATCAGTATCTAAATAATAGCAAACATTCATGCTAAAAAAATATTTTATTTGAGATAACATTTCAGCCTCACATTGTTTAAATAACATTTGTTGAAGAAGTTAGGAGTAAATTGTGATGAAATTAAAGTAAACAATCAATGTTTTAGAAGAACTTAGTTGAAGACTTTAGGATGCTCCTGTCCATTTTCCTTACATCTGTAAACCTATGGTGGTTCAGGTAATAATGGTGGTAATTCAGGTTAAAATCATACTAATTAAAAAAAAGTGCAAATAGAGTTTGGAACAAAGCCGTAAACAGACCGGAATGCCGATTTAATAAAAAAATCTGATTTCCGTATAGATTGAAAAATATATATTCAACATGATAGATATATTATGTGATCATATTTACCAATAGAATAGAGGCTCACAGCTAACAATAAAACTAGAGTATTACCAGTCCTCATATTTTATAAGCAGACGTAAAACTAATGAACGTAATTATGAAGACTCCAATTGCAAATGTGATGGATGAATACTCTAATATTTCCTTTTACTACATAAGATAATTATCCTACAGTCATTATCTCATAATATATACCGCAATTGCGTCAAACCTGTCGTACTTAAATATTAACATTTCATCAGAGTCAGTTTTAAGGAAAAAAAAATAGTTTATAAAATTTATATAAATTGCAGAAAATATGTTGAGAGAGGCTGAGGAATTTTTTAATTAATGACACAGCGACTCACACGGATATGTTTAATTCTAAAAATATTAATAATAATGTCATTAGCATTATATTTTTTCATCAGACTCAGGGTGGTTCCAGCCTAATATACTGAAGAAACTTTGGTGAGAATGGCATTTTTTGACAAAACTGAATATTCTTATCTGGGCTGTTCGATCATACGTCATAAAATTCGTCAGTTAAGAACGTATTGCCTAACTCAGTCAAGTGAGTCTCAGTCAAATGAGGGAGTTTGCCCAATGAATAAAGTTATACATTCGACTGCCTAGCATATTTTCCTTCTTTCTTCTTCTTCTCTACGTTCTTTTTTTACTTTTATTATATTTTTTTTCATCCGCATTCTTCATATTGTATATCAGTATTATTGTATATACCAATTGTAATTGAAAATGACCACTGAAATCATTTTTAATTAAAAAAAATAGAATTATATAGATTTTATAACAAATAACTAATAAACAATAGAGTGAGAAAAACATGCTTAATCAAAGAAAATTCACTTGATTCAAAATTAAATACCTAAAATCAAAAGCATTGGTTCATTATTAAAAATTAATATTTATTTCGATCAGTAAAGTATCCCATAAGCTCGTGGCTGACATTGAAACCCCCGCTTTAATGGAAAAAAAATCAAAACCAAAGTAATAAAAATAAACTGCAAACAAATAAATAATAAAATACGAAGTATTCTGGCGTTGGCGTTGCCGTGAAGCTTAAATTTCTTTCTTGCGACTTTTATGGTTACGTCGGCGCGGTGGTAATCCTGATCTTCAAAATGGTCAGTTGCATCTCACCACTCAAATGGCTGGCCAACATGAACATTTGTGTCAAACCATAAACAGGGAATCAGCAACTGTATATGTTGAGGATGCTTTGACCAGCAGTCACGATACTCAGACAAAAACATTAACAAAAATATTGTGAGATAGAGTTAGCTAAAATACAATTATGGAAGAAGAATGATGAAATTTTATTGTGAAAGCGCAATGTTTAAAACTAAGCTTAAAAAGAGATAAAAATATTGAATAAAACTATATAAAATAATTATACTACTGACGTTTCTGCACAAAATCGTAATGAATCATTACTTCAGCAATTTCCAGATAAGCCTTATTCAACCAGGAGCGAAAGCAGCGATGCAGCAATTACGAATGCGACTGAAATAGCAGAAACTAGCAGGCAAAGTAGGCCCAATAATTAACAAGAAATTGTTTTTGCTAGTGTAAATAACTAGTATTGAATAGAAAAACGAAATCACAGAGAAACTGCAACACCTTGAAATAAATTATGTTCGTAGTTTAGTAAACTTCATAGTCGTAGAACCAACACAAACTAACACAAACACAAACTGCCATCTGTTGAGTTCTGTACAGCTAGAAGATATGAATATCAGATTTTTCAGGCAGGCGATAGATGGTTCTAGCTTGACCTGAGGCCCGGTTAGAGCCTTTACCAAAGTCATCAGGAACATTTTCGGGTCGTCGATTTAAGGTCCTGCACCGAGGGTTTTTACTGAATACGGTTACATAACTTAATAAGAATTCGTTTCCGTAGATACTAGTCAGACAAAGATATGAAAATCAACATTCAGGCAGAAGATTTTATTAGGAGTTATTCGGGGAAAGCTAGACGTCAAGAAACAGAAAGATAGGAGTCTGGATACTGATAAAGGAATTACTAAAGATATAGTGAATAATTTTATGAAAAAGGTTACTAAACTAACTAGAAAGCTGGAAAAAAGGTTTAAAGTAGACGAGGACGGTGAGAGTCCCTGCCTTCGGACTCTCAGAAAAAAGTATGTCTGAGTTCAGGAAAAAGGGAATGCAGGGAAAGGAAATAAGAAGCCGAGACGTGCTAGCCTGACGCGGTTTTAATCAAAACGCCTGAGTATTATCAATAAATTCCACCGCACAAATTCGACCAGCTGTATTTTTCAGACGTAATCGCTACGATTTTTTAAATAAATTTTTACCATTAGTCTCGAAGGTGTCGTAATGATTAGTTTCTGCATTTATTCGTTTTGCAATCGGCCTCAGGCAATGATCAATATTCAGAATGAGCCCAATAAGTATTATTTGATGAAGGTCAAATCCAAGTATGATTTAAAAATGGTGTCTGATAGCAAAATCTCTGGCAGCAGGAGACCTGGATCTGGCACGAAGAAAAGGTTAAGCAGGAGGACGAGACTTTTCTGGAGAAATTTTGACACAAGCTGGGTGCGTGATTGGTGTGAACCCGACTTGATCTAAAGTTGATGGGGTTGAGAACGTGTCTCAAGAGGCTGGTGATAGTGTGTGGCGAGCCGTTTGTGGCACCGGGCAAAGGCTACTTCGCCACGATGATCCTTCGTTGCTGCTTGGCTCTCGCAGGAGGTCAATTCCGGAAGAAACCGAAGCCTGAACTGCGTTGGAAATGTGAGCCGGCTTCGGAAAGAACCGAAGGTCACTACTCTATAGGTGGCTGCTGGCTGGAGTTGGAAGCGGCCCTCGGAGGGCAAGCTTCGGTTGTTAATCCGCAGGAACTCATCCAGTCGATCTATCGACCGAGTTTGACTCTGGCGGCTGTTCGTCGGCAGCAGTGGGTGCACCCTTGGTGGTCAAGAGGTACCTATAAGCCTGGAGGTTGTCCATACACTTGCACTGGTGTTAAAGGTCCCTGGCATGATCAGCGTCGTGGGGTCACTACCATGTGCTGGTGGTAGGCCCTGGCATGTGCGGAGACGTGAAGGCCATGGACCACGTGTTGGTGGAGGGCCCCTAGCACGTGCGGAGACTTGAGGACCGCTGACCACGTGTCTTGGACTGATGACCTAGGTGATAACCACGTGTTGAAGTTTTCTAGGTGAAGGTCGGCGTGAGTGCATCCCGGAGGGTGGCTTAGAGGCGGCGGACTCGGTTTCGCTTGACAGGAAGGGGACGGGAAGTAAGTATAGCGAGCGGCGGGGCTGCAAATAGCGTACCGGCCTAGAGTAGAGTGAGGTAATGGGAGTGAGAGAGAGGTGTTGGATAGGAAGATGAGTAGAGTATAAAAGGAGCAACGCTGTAACTGTATTTTTGGTTTCAATAGCTCGTCTTTACTCCCAAAAAGTGGTACACTAGGTAACCGAAGACGATCGAGGGACTGAGGTTACCCAATCGATCGTCCGAGTAAGAGTGCGTGACTTCGCTTGCACGCACCCTCTTTTATTTGCGCCAGCCGTGAGTTGGTGCGGCCAGCGATTCGCCCGGTCCTCTCGGCCACTCACGTCGCCGATAGAGGGGCGTAGTGGCTGCCAAGTCCATCCCTTCTTCTTTTCCAAAGCTGAGCGCGCAGCTCAACTTTGCAACGCACGGTAGCGATTTCGTATACGGTACGCAAATTTCGGGAATCAAAAGAGAATTAAAAATTTTGGTTTTAATATCATGACATGTGTAATAATGCGATAGTAGCATGCCTTTGAAGAATAAAAGATAACATATATGCCTGGCGCGTGACGGGGTAACCTTCCGTCGCGGAAGCGCCAGGTGTGAGTTCTCATCTCTCTTCCTTCCATTAAGATTCATTAAGAGAAAGCAAGTTCGTCTAATTACCACTCTAAAACGATTGAACCCGCAAGGTTTTCCAAGCCTGAGTTTATGTTTAGTAAGCAAAGACGGAAAATTATTCCTGGCAAATTGGTTTCATAGTGGTTCTCAAACTATGTAACCATAACAATTTGTCTCTTAAAAGAAGAAAACGATAAAATTATTCTTAAATTTGACAATCGTATAGTGGTTTATCAATAAGTCTTCGTAGCAATATTGTCATTTCAGTCATTTTTAAACAGACAGAGTATGAAACTAAATAATATTCTACATTCTGACCATGCGTGGGTCTAGTTTTTTAAAATTCTTATTTATACCTGAAAAAGAATAAGTAAGAAAAAGAAGACTGATCTATCCAAAAACTTAAAATGTCATTTGATACTACTTGTGTTAAATTTCATTCTAGAAATTACAAAAAAAAACTAGAAAGAGGTTTGGTAGCATTCTTCAATTTGCTAGTACGACAAGGCATATGATTAAATGTAATGTAATTTTAGTATAAAATATAGTTACTAAATTTCCTATTTACAATTTATATCATCTGTATATGTCTACAATTCCAAAAAAATACAATTATACAACTGTCGATACTAAATTCAAAAGTCTTTTATTTTTTACTGCCTCGAGTCTCTTTAATTCTTATAGCTGAAACCTTTTCAATTAAAAAGATTTTACATTACAAACCTTTGTGATTAAATAGTAACAGATTTAATATATTCCTAGTAACCTTCAAATTTAATGTCCCGCTTATTTTTAATAAGGAAATTCTTTATTGTCATGTTTTTATTTTATTTAGAAGAAAAATACATTTCATACATTCTGAATAAAGTACAATCCACTTTCTGTAGTTTATTTTCTTTTTTACAAACGTTCAAAATTATTTCTCCTCATAATAATATATTATAAGCACAGCATTTACAGTATTATTCTTGTTGTGAAAAAATAATGAAATACAGTATGAAATTAATATTTTTAGAGTTATAAACTATTGCTGTTTCAGTGCAATAATTGTTTTTAGTTACAACCAATTATACTTCTAGTATTTAAATCTTTATTTTACGTATAAAACACCCTTTTACGTATACATTTTTGATCATTTGTAAAGTTTGTTTACCCGAAATTAATGAAAATTATTACTTACGAGAATTTGGGGAAGCTGAGTTTGGAAACAATTGCTGTCAGGGATCTCTAGGTTCATTTACTTTTAGTATCAGGGGGAGAGCTAGATGGCGCTGATTTTAAACGTATGTCCTAAAAACGATGTATGGGAGTGCTATCACTATCTCATCAATGAATATATTTCAATAAAATAGCGTCCTCGTTAAAAAAAGGCACCACGCCTAAATCAATCTTCAATATGGTCATGCATTTCAATTACAAATTTTTTTACACGTGCCTCTCAGGGAAACCTTTACTTGGGTCGATAGCCAACCTCAAAATGCCGGATGACGTTTTAGCATGTCGGTTTGACGCGCAAGTTAGAGCAGACGCTTGTGATGGCGCATGAATAACAGAGCGACCTCCAGGAACTCGCCATTTTCTTCAGTAAGTTTTGTAAATTTGTAGTCTATTGCGAGTTACATAACTAAGTCGCGACGAAAGCACAACACGAGAACTTACTAGATAGGGGAGAGGGTCTAGTTGTGAGACCGGTTTTGTTTTAGAGCTATGCATGTTTACTGGTTCAACCAAATCGAACGTTCTACAAACCGTTAAAAAGGTAATAAAAATATACAACTTTTATCTGAAGAAAGTAGAGTGATTCCATCAATACTAAAAAATTTATGACCAATTTAGTGAATGCATGATTTCTTTTCAAAAAAAAAAGTTTCTTAGTTATGAGACACCTGGAAAAATATATTAAAAATGGGAAAATATCATTAAAAACCTAGATAAATATTTTCAAATATGAATTTTTATTCATTCTGAAGGCTTTCGGTGGACAATAATTATTTTTATAACTGGCACTTTTCATTGCTCATTATCATCTTCTCAATCAAAATCGCTATCACAATTTTTGCAAGTGTAGAAACTTGCACACATATTTGCACATCTCAAACGAATCGGCCGCTCGCACAAAATGCATTTGATGGAATTAAAAACGATCTATGTGATCGACAAAAACTTTAGGCAAATGCTGCTGCTTCTTTCTCCTTCAAAACATCGATGTTTTCTGGAGAAGTCATCTCGCTACTATCCATCGTCTTTCGGTCCAGTTCAACGGTTTTTTATGGTAGTTGTGGCTTACAATGTGCCAATTTCATTTTAAATCGATGAAAAAGTGGTGGCAGCTGACGGAACTGATTCCGATCAAGATGTGGATGGTTCAGATGTTGACGGTTTAGATGTGACCACTTCGTCTTCCCGTCCGATATTAGTCTGATCGAAAATAATACGCCGCTGTTTATCTTCGTCGAGATCAGCGTCAACCGCCAATGTGAAGTATTTTCAAAAAATAAATGTCCTTTTTCGAGTTGCCACTGCTAAAAATAAAAATAAATGGATAAAAATCCCAGTTAAATGGTGAATAAACACTTTATGTGGACAAAAATGGCGACATTTGACCGTGTTGTACGCTTTCAATTGTATACACTGGAAAAAACAAAGTGTCTTATAACGAAGCCAGTACTATGTCTTATAACCAAACCATAAAGCTAATATAAGGTGGCAAGAAAAATTTTCCAGCTGAATATTGTCATAATGTAATATTGCATCACAAAATATGAGGCAAACACTAAATTCTAATGCATTCCACATACCCTTTTTAATTGATTTACTCGAATAAATTGTACTTTGCAAAAAATCAAAAAAAGTTTTTTCACTCCATTTTTGCACACGATATTCGCAACTTACACAATGATGCGTCTATGCACCTCAGTGTGGGCATAAATGCTGGCTCAAAACAAGAGATGTTTGGAAGTAGTCGGGTCCGCCTTGTTGATATTGCATGGCAGAGAAAATCGACTGTCCCACAACACAGCCCTCTCCCCTACACCTAGAATGCATAGTGCGCGCTCAAAACATCGTCTGCTAAAGTGTTGATATTCGTAACCGTTTAAGCAGATATGATTTTTATCAGAATAAACCAATTTCGTCACATGACAAATGTACATCGTCAAACATTTCCATTATTTTCTGGCAGAACAGCACTCGTTAAAGAATATACTTTCCAGTGAGTGATTGATGCACTGAAGTCTATTAAGGATGAAAATTCGAAACGTATATAAAAGAATGACTCAGCGATTCTCTGTGGATATTCAAGATTTGCGCAGCTCTTATCGTAAATGGATTGGGATTTTTCTCAAAACAACTTTTCATGTTTCGAAATTTTTCGTCATGGCTAACTTTACGTGAACCATCTAGATATACGTGTCGTTTATCTTCGAAAGTAGCATCTCAATCAAATTTCTTCATCACTTTCTGCTTTTTGTATACAGTAAGGACGTTTACTATGTAGTCATAGGGAATATAATAATAAAAACTCTAGCATACAATGGAAGCTGTCTTGGACTTGTGTAATGCAAAAAAGTACTACATAGGCGATTTTAATTCTGTTTCCAAATCTACCCCGGTCGAGATTTTTCGCTGAGTGTTATGTTTCCCAGGATTCTCCGTGCATTTCAAATAAATAATTATTTACGAATTTCAAAAAAGTGTAATACAACGTGAAAATTGTTCACAAATGCATTCGGGACGTGAATTAAGTACTTTCTTAAAAATTGGAGTTGGGTTTCACTAATTTAACGGTACATGAGTGATATTTTATGTTTGACAAGTGTCAAAATCGTTTTGCACTTCGAACTTAATTAATTAAATAAAGTAAAAATCTGCAGGTTGTATGTAATTAATTAGTGATCAAATCTGTTGTTTTACTTATTTAATTAAGTGTGAGAATCCAATGCCTTTGAATAAATGCAACGAAAATTGTAATCTGTATGGTTATAAAAATTGCAACGATGAATTTGAGATTCAAATGATGGGAGGTAAGAATCGGCGAATTATTCTTATAAGCTGGGTATCCAGTGACCTTGAAAATTTTGACTCCGCTACTATAGAATGTTAAAGTATACATTTTTTGTGATATTTCACTTTGAAATTATAAGAATTATTAGCTGAAATCTTCAATATTAACTCAGCTTCAGAATTAGAATGAGCCACGGTCATATAACGGCATTTTCAAGAGTTTCACAACTCGGTTTTTGAGTATACAGCATATTACAAAACATTCCTAAAGATGTCAAATTGTTTCGAAGATTTTAAAATATTTAAAAGGATTTTTAACATTTTATAAAGGCGTATATATCAGATTTTTAATATTTCATAACAATTTCACAAAGATTTTTAAACTTTTAAAAGATGTAAGGGGTTTCAAAGATTTTCGAAAGGTTACAGCACACTAGATTTTAAATATTTTAAAACATCAGGAAGATTTGAAAAGACTTCAAAACATTTTAGAAGATTTTTTTTTACCAATTATAGATTTCAAATAATTTAATGATTTCAACGAATAAAAAATATTTCGCAAACAAAGATTTAAGAAAAATTTCCCAAAGAAATCACGTCCCGAGAATTTTGGTGAACACATTCTAATATTGTGTTACATGGTTTTTAATTGGTACCTCATTATTTATCTGGAATTCTTTGTGAATCCTGGGGAACATAACCTTCTTTCAGAATTAGGTTGTACGTCTGTTGCGCACGACGGGTTGCAATGTATGCTAAAGTTATATCATTATATTCACTATGACTATATAGTAAACGTCCTTACTGTATACCTTCTAAAAGCCCTGTCACTGATGCCAGGATGTGTTCCATAGGCAGTATGAAAAGTTCGAATTGCAGACATCAGGAATGGGCGATTCTGGAAATATTCTTTAAACATTGATCTTTTTCACTTTAAATATCGATCTTTTGAATCGATTCTTTACGAGTCGATTTTTTATTGGTTTAATTTTGTACCCCCAGAATCGGAGAAGTGATTATTTTATTTTCATTTGTTTATCTCTCTATCCTATACGGCTTTCTTCCTAGGATAAGAAATATTTTGCGTTCAAAAACTGGGAAATGATAGCAAACAAGCTAACGGACGTCCCCACATACTTTTTTTTGTGTTTTTTTATCAAAAAATTTTTGATATTGCTAACAGCGTGCGTGTATATTTCGAGGTTATGTATGTTACAATTCACCCGAATGTTACTTCCAAACTGCACAATATTTTTGGCCGTAAACTTTGGACTTAAAAATAAACATAGTAACTAATCTACCGGAACTAACCTTGTTTGCAGGAAATCAAAAAAGTTTATTTCATAAATAATTTCCAGATTATCGGAAAGGCAGAGATGAAAAACGACGTAGCCTCAAAATAATGCATATAATTTTTATTTAGCACAATAAATTTTTTTGTTATTAACCCTCAAAGAAGAGTTTGGGGACGTCCGCTATGATATTTTACAGCATCTCCGAATTGAGTTTTTAAAAATTTTCATTTTTGTGGAAAAAAGCCGGGGAAACTGTAAGTATCACATGCCCTTAAGACTGCATCTTAATCTAAGTGCAAGCGAAACCTGCGCTTAAAATGTTTACTACCAAAGTTTCGAAATCAAATAGACCGCTTTTTCTATTTTTTATTCTTAGAAAGGGGGGTCTGCAACTTTTCATGCCATTAAAGTTGCATGTGCAGGGAGCCGTCTGATCGGTTGACTTTTTCTTTGCGCTTGATGAGACCATAGATTGTTGGAGCATGGCAGAATATTTAATTTTAGCAAATTCCAGTAGACAGAAGAATCAATGAGGTTAATAAAATTATATTTATGTATTATGTATTAGTATCTACAAAAAATTTTAATATTATGTAATATTTGTATGTGAAAAAAAATACACAGTGTCTTTTTGTCGATTTTAAATGATTTTATTAAAAATTGAATAAATGCTATGGTTTTTAGGTCAATATAAACTATATAGGTGATTTTTACATGGATCTCAAAAGATCAATTTTTTCAAGATCGATTCTTTTGCTTCGATTTTGTCGCTAAATCAATCTTAATAAACTCGGTCCTGGATCGATTCAAGAATTGATCTTTTTGAGAGAATCGCCCATCCCTAGGTGATATAGGTCTTCATTTACCTTCATAATATGCCTTTGAAGTTTTTTTTTATCTTTCGTTGGCATTCCGCAGCATCTAACTGCACGCCCGCGAACTCTTTGTTTGTAGAACCATTTGAACAAATTTAATTTTGTTAAATTTGATTAATTCGTGTAAGTATTTTAAGGTTACGTATTTTTCCATTCTTCTTAGCCTTACTTCCAAACTATATAATATTTTCGGGCAAAAACTTGGGAGAAGCAAAAAAACATAGTAACTTAAGTCCCGGAACTAATCTTATTTGTAGAAAATTTAGAATGCTTGTTTCATACATCATTTCTAAGCAGCTACCGACAGCATCGGTACAACAGAGACCTATATTATCGGAGTGGCAGAGAGATTAAAAACCAACCCAACAATTAGTAGTTAGTAATTAACCGTTTTTCAATTTTATTATGAAAAAATTTATTTAGGAGCCCCTAAGATCGAGAATTAAAATATATTGACGCTTGGTTGCCTTAGATGGATGAAATATATTTTTTGAAATCTTTTAATGTGCATTATAGAAATTATATTATTTTTTCGATGTGTCAAATGCCATTCTAGTAGAATTTATATCAATTTATTCGCTTAAACCAAAAATATTATATAATTTGCGATAACAGTTTTAAAGAATATGTTAACCGAATTTTGCCTTGAAAGTGACAACAATGAAATTCATATTTTAAAAAAGGACAATTCAAAGTCTATAATTCATAAGATAACAACTATACGATATGAGAATATATTATCTAATCCAGTAAAGAACCAGAATTCCAGTTTTCCTCTATTTATAGAAAATGAGGCTTTTTCTTGCAGTCATATTATTTATCTCATGCTAAAAATGAATTATCTGTTCTGAAATTTAATGCTGAAAACCTTTAGATTTCTCAAAAAAGAAAATCCGTGATGTTTTTCTCGAAAATCAAATATTAAGACGCACTGCCCTGGTGCTTCAAAATCCTATTTAATTAATGTATAGAAATTTTCGATTATTCAAAGATTGACCTCATACTTCAGGATTAACTTGTAACTTTCCAAGTTTTCTAAGTTTTGGAGAGGAGACCTAAAAATAAGAAACTACATTTTCAAATATTATTGTTAATTTTCAGCAATTTCTGTCTTGTTTCTTAATATAAATAATGACTAATGGAGAATTTGAATCTCTCTTGAGACTTAAAAATAAATAATAAAATAATAAATAAAAGATTAATAAATCTGGTCAATTTTTGGGTTATTACATTGTCTTCAAAACATGATCTAACATTTAAATAATTAATTATTCCTTATTTTCGAAATATATAAAAACTAAGTTAGAGAATTTAGCGTTTTTCCTAAAATTGGTGTCCTACGCTAGTTCTTGTTAAATAGTTTTACAATTTCACGTAGAAAAATGGTTGGTCAAAGTTAGTGGGTTAAAATTTGGAGACATGGTCGAACGACCATTATAAAAAATTTCGATATAGTTAAAAATACTCTCATTTCATGGCCAGTCTGAATTTATAAGTACATCAGACTCATTATCAGGGATAACTAAGTTATCCCTTTCAGGGATAAATAAGTTATTCCTTTCTCGATGGTCAGTACGATCATATTTTTTTTATCATAACGACCATCCACGCAGGAGCGGATAAGCTATCGAATATGTAAATTGCTTGATTTTTGCGCATCAATCGTGCTCGCGAAAATTTAAAGATCACCTGACCACCATGCAATGGTGTTATCCGTGAAGAAAATAAAGTTTTTACCCTCTAGTATTCCTTTGTAAAGCGCGTGCGTCTGTTGCAGATTAAATTAAACGATCTTATTCTGTAAGTACCTATTTAAATAAATACTAGTAATATTAATATTTTACATAACTAATATGACATTTGAGACATTTAATTCTTATATTTTCTTCTGTGTGTATTTAATAGACAGCTGGAACTGCAATCAAAATACTATCAATATATTTATAGGTAATTAATCATCTGAGACAGATATGCTTTAATTATATATCTTTATATATTTATTTAAAATTTAAATACGTGTCTGTTGAAATATAAACTGTTATATTTTTTATTAAATATTTATTTTTTATACTCTTTATTTTAAAATAGAACTATTTATAAATAAATTTTATTGATAGAAGATTCATAATTTTAATAGAACATTTATATCTTAGTTGAAAATTGAACATCTTTTTCAGAACTTTCTTTTTTTGGAGTAGAAAATTATTTATTTAATCTAAAATGGAACTGTTTCGTTGAAAATAAACATTTTTTTAAGCTTCCATATTTTTGGTTTTAAAACCCTACTGTTTTATATGAGAAATTCGTCTTTTATGTATTTGAACTTTAGCAGTTTCGTTAAATAGTCAAATATTTGTTATAGAAAATTAAACTTTTTAGTCGAATTTTTTTTATTACAAATAATTTGCCACAATGAAAAATTCATGTTTTGAAATAAAAATGCACCTTTTTCGTTTCGTGAAAAACTCTACTATTTTGTATAGAAAATTCAACCACTTGTCTTGAAAATTCCATTGTTTTGTAAAAGATTCTTTTTCTTGATTTAAAAATAATGTTTCTCAAAGGAAATTTAAATCTTTTATTTTTGTTACAAAAATAACCTTTTTAGTTTGAATTTTGAAAAACTTGGAGCGTTTTGTTCATACGCGGAAGTATGAGTTCAATTTTTTGAAAATCAAAAATTTCCCCATGTTAATTAAGCAGACCTGGTAACTTTTTTGGGGCAGGTTGTCCTTTAGAGTGCAGAAAAATGTTAAAATTTTTTTTCGGACCACCCCAATATATATGACTCGTAGTGTACCACATATATTGTATGCAGAAAAGAGCGGTTTATTCAGAGACAGAGAGCAAAAGGCTCGAGATGCGGAGGACGTTGGTAGGAGTAATACGCTTTCGAGAAAAATGTCCCCGACATTTTATTGGTTTAAAACTCCACTATTTTGCATAGAAAATTTGTCTATTTGTCTTGAAAATTCACCTGTTTGGTAAAAGATTCGTTTTTCTTTATTTAAAGTAAAATTTCTGCAAATTTATTTAGTTCGTAGATGACTTATAAATGTTAGTGAGATATTTAAATTGTTGCTAGAAGATTGAACTGCTCTATTAAAACGTCTTCTTTTTTGGGTAAAAAATAATGTCTTAAACTGGAAATTTAACAATTTAAGTGAAAATAAAATTTTTTTTTAAATATCTTACTTTCGGGTGAACAAGGCTTGTGTTTTGTCTTTGAAATTTAACAATTGTGTTCGAAAGTCAAGTATGTGGTAGAAAAGTCAACTTTTTTTTTAATTCGTCTGTTTTTGTCGAGAATTCATCTTTCTGGTTTGTTAATAATTCTTTTTCATTGTTGAAATTTATTTGATCGAAAAACTTACATATTCCATGTTTGGTTGAAACTTTATCATATACATATGTTTGATAAAGCTTTATAGTTTTTTTTTTTTTTTAATTTCACTATTTTGATCAAAATTCATTTCATGTTTGGTTGAAAATTTATATTTTAAACTGAAAGTTAGACTATTCCATTTTTGTTAAAAAGTTTATGTTTTTCATCAGAGATTAAAAATTTGTCAATAAAAATTGAAGCATTTTATTTTGAATTAACTTTTCTATTGAGAATTCTACAGTTTTAAAGAAAATTAATTTTGCTGGCTTGAAAAGTAAACGTTTCAGTTTAGCAATCACATTTTGTGTGTTAAAAATTAAACTTTTTAGTAGATAATTTGTCTTTTTGGCTTTGAAATGAAATAAGTATGCTGAAACGTGATGTATTTTGTTTCAAATTCGACTTTTTTTGTTGGAACATCAATTCAATTAGATATATTAACATTTTTTGCATAAAAACAAAACAAGATTCAATGGAATTGTAACAGGTAAAGTTTACTCTGAAATCACTGTGAAGATTACATTTTGTTTCTTCGTGTGAATCTCCTTTGATAAAAATTGAACTTTCAGGTGAAAGTTCAACTATTTATTTAAAAATTAATTTATTTGGTTGAAAATTCTTCTTTTTTGGTGGAAAAATTCTTCTTCTTTATTAATAGTTTAACTGTTTGGTTGAGAATCTTCTTTAAAATTGTTAATTTTTTATTGAAAATCATCTTTTTTGTCGAAGATTCTTCTTTTTGGATTTTTAAATCGACTGTTTTCCAAAACATTTGACTTTCTATCTTAAAAACTTTACTGTCGTTTGAATAAAAAACGGTTTTAATGATTGTTATGCTAATTGATTAATTACTTTTTTCTAGGGAATATTTATTGGGATAGATCACAAGGCAGAAAGCCAGCTAGCAAGCGACGTTTGTAAACATTTAAGTATTGCAGTTTCAGTGTTAAAGTATCAAGCATTTGGTATTACTTTTTGGATTAAGGTTGAACAAAGGCTTTACATTTTTGTGATCTAAATTAAATTAATTAAATTAAATTCTTAATATGCCTTGTCACTTATTTACAGTTTCTTGTGTCTCGTCATTGAAAGCTTATTTGTGTGTTTTTCACAATCTTCATAAAAATAGTAAGTATAAATGTACTCTTTTAGAATTTGGAAGAAGGTTTCAGGTTTAAAGAATCAAAAGTTTTTTTAAAGAATTTA
>NC_046658.1:171267217-171278430 GCF_010883055.1 Belonocnema kinseyi | reverse complement strand
TATCACAAATAGTCCTTTTGACCATCTCAGATTTGCTATTCGCCCTTCTGCCATAATCGAATTTTCCTTCCTTTAATATTTATATTGACACTTTGAGATAATCAAGTCGACCCTATGTAATGATCGAACCGACTATCCGAAATGACCACATTCAATGTCTGAAATAATCGAATCGACCATCCGATACGATCCAGTCAAATGTCTGAGGCAATCAGGACGACCATCCACGACGCCCAAATCGACCCTTTACGATGATCGGGTCTACAGCTTGAGACAACCAAACCGACGGTAGGCGAAGATCGTGTCGACTTTCTGAGATCGTTGATATCGACATCTTGTCTTAACCTTCTAGAGATTGTCGCTTTAGCCATAGTCAAGAGCTGTCCTATAATTGACCCTGGAATAAAGTCTGTCTGCATATTTATTTAGCCGAAAAGACCTTTTATTTTTCTCCGCGTTGGTACATATCTTTTAATGTTTCACAAATTTCTATTTATTTTAACAATTTTCATTTGTTCAAGAAGTATTCTTTATAAAAAAAAAATAATATAAAAAAGAACAAATACAAGTATTTTTTGACTGTATATTGTATGGAAAGCATATATTAATCAATTTTTAAGTTTTTACACAATATTGAATGAGCGAAGCATGGTCAAAGACGATATTTCTCAGAAAGTTAATGGAGATGTACTTAAAAGAATTTTGTAATTTATAAAAAGATGCGCAGCGATGTCTGTGATGTAGAAGTACTAGTAGATTTGCTACTAGCGATGCAGATACCATAAATCAATTTGATGCATCATTTAGAACTATAGTCCGTCAAATTAAAATGACACTAATTGAAAACTTTTGAACTTGTGCTAAATAACCATAAGGCTGATAAAAAAAGTGTAGAAAGCAAAGAAGTACTTTGTAATCACATTTCAAATGAGTATGTAATTAATAAAACATTACAAGACCATATAGATTTTATTTGTGAAGTTATTTCACCTCAAAATGTACAAGAAATTGATTTAGCGTCTTTGATAAACGAAAATATACCTGATTGTTTACGCTATTCTCGACTGCAAAACGAAAGTTTTGTCGGCTATGATGAAGCAGTTACAAGAAAAAAGTTGAAAAAATCTGCCCATTCTAAATTTAATTCTGGCTGCTATTTTCTTTTATGTTGGATTTGAGGTCGGCCAAAATAAGTTCGAATTTAATCGGGTTGTATTCATACGATTTTTGAAATCAAAAAGTACTTATAACAAATTTAGGTACAATTTTTCTTATTTTTACAGCAGTAGAGTGGAAGAGGAAGTTTATCTCATATCTTGATCAGTTTCAATTAGATGACGGACATCTTTGCAAGAAACTACTTTGTTACAGATTAACTGTGTACGTTGATCGCCAATATAAAAAGTGTACACCTTTCTCTGTGATTTTGTCTTTAATTTGAGCATTGCATTTAAGAATTTAAATTCTAAAATAAAATAAAGAAAAAAACGGTTGTTGTATCAGGGTCAGACAAAATTATTTTTAAGTGCAGTATGTGCTATATAACTGATTGTGAACGCAAACACCTCTTTAGACTTTAACAAAGTTCTTAGTGCAGGAAAGAAATACCAATGGGAAGAGGATGAATGTTCTAATTTAAGAAGAACAATCTTAAGACAATTTGTTACTTTTCAGCCTTCATGCAGATCCTGTGCGCTAAGATTTGGAAAATTTTGTGACTAATTGTGTCAGGCGGCACTTATATGAATCCTCAGTTGTTTTGTGTTTGTTTGCTGATGACTCATTTATTTCATATGTTGCTACACTGTAACTTCTATTTCTGCCAAGCTCTGTGTTGTTACGGGTGATTATTAGTCTGCTGTTTTGAGCAGAAATTGTTTTCGGTGATGCTTAATTAAATCTCACTGGTTTTATTTTTTTTGTCTAGCGACTCATAATCTTTAGGTTCCGTATTACGGCATCTACTGTTTTTTTCGGAAATGTGTGTTCTTTCAATCGTTAGTCTAGGTATTCTTATGATTTTCAGCTGTTCATTGTTAGCTACGATTGTAATCGTGAGATGATTTTTTCAGTTCAAGCTATACTTATTTGGATAACCTTGGTGCTCATCAGGAAGACTGGTTGACAGTTCTTTCCTTTGGTTAAAATGTATACCAATGTTTAAATCTTGTTTTTCCTGAAGAAAGAAGTTGATTTAAGAGAAAGAATCTACCAGCTTTGGATATTCCACAGATTGTAGCCGAGAAGGTCGGCGCAATTCGGAAGAGAGCTCGTTTTGTGACTATTAATTCAAATAAAATTTAACAGAAAGTGACGGCTGAACATGAGAAGATCCAGTCTCACTTATCAGTAAGAATAATAACGCAGAAAAAAACTCAAAGCATGGAAGAAAATGTAAAGACTTATCTGGATTATGCTGACAAACTCTTTGATATTTGCCTTTGCAAGCGTGTTGACTGCATGTTGTTAAAGAAAAAAAAATCAACTGGAGTTATATCTTCTCAGGTTGATTCTGAGTCATTAAAATCTTTTTATTCTCCCACACAAATAAAGCCAAATTAAAAGTTCAACAGTTTGGTAGGGCTTGTGATCAAACTGGGTTCTCGGATGGAAATTCCGTGCAACTTGCTATATGCCTTATTGCACATCTCAATAAATCTGGAGCTGATAAAGAAAAAAATTAAACATGTTACTAACCGATGTAAGATAGGTGAGGCTAAGTAAGGCGACGTGGGTTGGCCCTTACACTAAAGTATATGTCAACTGCATTTAAATCAGCTTGATGACTGACTAAAGATTAGCTTTACATGTACAGTATATGAAAAGCTGTCGCAGCCAGTGTGTATCCGAAAAACCTTCCTGTGATGTTTCCTTCAAATATAAGTCAATACGCCGGGATATAATTACATTGTTACGATCAAAAATTACATTTTCACTGGACAATAGAAATCTTCGCCAGTTTACAGTATGGTTATGTTATTTGGATCACAAGTAGAAAGAAGTAGTAGAACAGGTTGTACAAACTAATGGTTACGTTACCCAACCTGAAAATATCTATGTGGCTACGCTTTTGAATCTTATTGGTAACACTGAAAGAATCGATTGGCAAGGTACCCAAGTCTTCAAACTGTCAATTAAATAAATATTCCTGAATGGTACCCTGAATGAAATCCACAGCGGGAATCTTTGTCTAAAATGAAAGATTATTTGTTTACGCCTTGTCACAAGTTAGCAGTGGAGTAGTGCGTAAAAAAAGGTGAAGGAGGGTTGGACGCATGTCTTCGCAACGTGATTTGTAGATAACTGTATTTTAGCTACACTTTCAGAAAGGCGGTAGTTTAATACAGTTTAAAAAAGAACCTACTTCAAACCACTTAGCTTCTGTATTTCGTCCAACTAGGCGAAAGACTAGAGGTAACACTGAATGTATAGCTACTTTAACATAGCATGTGCTAGATGGTATCAATAGAAGACCAAAAATACTAACAAAGAGCTGTTAGTCAAGTTAGTCCTTTACACTTTTCCTCAGGGCCATGCGCAGGCTGAAGATAATACGGAAGAGAGCTCTATTGAGGCATTTTGGCATTGGAATTATCTTTCACAACATATTTATCCTCCATCTAAAACTTTTAAAAACTTTGTGAAACTTTAGCAGGGGTGGAAAACTTATGAATAAACCAGAAAACCACTTAAGATTTTCTATTCCGTTAATTGCGTAATTTGTATGGCTGCTGAAACTTTAAAGTGTGCGTAAATTGTGATTTAGTGACATATTTCAAGTATATTAAAATTTGTTTGTTCTTTGACCTTAGAAAATTAGACGAAAAATCTTAGATTCACTGATTAGGCTTAGATCTAAAATTTAATTTCAGATAATTTTAATTACTTAAAATTATGTGTAAAATTTAATGTTATCGCAAAACTTGCATGATTTTTATTATTTTTGGTACTGGGTGCTTTTCGAAAAAAGAATCTATTCTTCGAAAACAAATGCTTTCTTCAGCAGGGACTGAGAGTAAAATGTTTTCATCACTTTGGGTTTTAAACACTGCACCGAAGCAAAAGGGATCGTTAGGTAAATAACTTCGGGAAGTAAAACTTTTTATTATAACGTCTGGAAAACAAAAAATTAGTATTGGTAAGGAAAAACCTTATTTGATCTACTTCTTCCCGACTATTTATTCGGCAATGTATAAATATGACGTTTCGGAATCAGATCGATTCCCTCGTCAGATTGTCGTAGTTTATTAGGTAGAAATTTATAGATTAAAATCGAAAATTTTTTGATTTGAAGGGTACACACCCTGTCATCCTTATAATTTTAGTTCAATTTTTTCCTCACCAATAGAAATCGTAAGGTTTAACTCCACTCAAAGTCTTAAAATATTTTTTTGTAGCGAGAAGGTATGCCCATCCCGAGTGGACATCAGTTGCCTATAACACTATCGGATGAGTTTTATTAAAAAGTACTCCCAACGTTTTTAAAACTCACTCTTTTTGTCACCAGCGGAATTTATTGGTAACAGTTTACATTCTAGAAAAGGTTTGAAAATAAAACAAACTTATTAAACTTACAATGCGACAATAATTAAAAACGAGTAATAAAAACTTATGAATTGAAAACGAAATTCCACGATGTAATTTTCGGATTAAATTAAAATATTGAAGCCTAAAATTTTATTGAAATGAATTTGAAAAAAGAGGAAAATTATTATCCATCAAGTTGTTCTGTGAAAGTTCTGTGGAGAATTGTTTATATTTGTAATAGTTAGAAATAAAATTATGGGTATTTCAGAGTTTAAGTTTTAAAAGTGACAAATTATAGTTTCGATATTAACTTTCCAAAAATATTTTTTATGATGTAGAATTATTTTGACAAAATATAAAGTCGTGTAAAAAATAAGTTCAACTTTTAATTTTTTAAATAACATATTAATGATTCTAAGAGCAGGAAATTATTGCATTCTGTTTCCATAATAATGAATCCAAAAGCAACTGTCAACAGTGTAGACTAACCTACCATACAATGAGTCAGAAGAAAAGGCGCCAATCTTAAAACAGATTTAATTCTATAAGTATACTTATTGATTGATTGATTTTATTAATTAAATTTTCTTTGATTATTTTTTTCCGAAGTTTGTTTAATTTATCCAAAAATCAAACTTTTTCTTTTTAATTTTGTTTTTTACGAATAATAAAATGCTCGTTCTATAAAAAGGTAATTAAAAAGAAATTAACTTTTTTTGGGTGCAGAATCTTATTATATCCAGTTTTTCAGATATTTCGCAAATTGGCCGCAAAATTGAATATGAAATTTCGTATTATGTTTTGGGCCAATAGTCTGATTTCTTTTTTTTCAGAAAAAGTTATTAGGATAATTTTGTAGGGCTTTCAAAAAGCAAAAATTTTCCTTTTGTGACTTTTTCTTTTAGATTGTGCGTTATTTGACTAAAAATATTCATTTTCTTTTATTGTTTTCAAATGCCATAACTCTGATAATTTTTTGTTGAAAAAAGTCAGGAGAATAAATTGTCTGATTTTCCGAGTACTATGAGTAGTCCGACGTAGAATTTTGAAGTATTTAAAAAAATGGTCTCAAAATTTTCTAAAATGCTCTAAATTTTAACATTCTCATTTAAAATAGTATTCGAGCTGCTCACGATAATAAGTTCAAATTTTGTAATTTAAATTCCAGCCATCATTCCTTGAAATCTTTCTATTTTGAAACTCAATTCTGAACAAGATCAGTTTACTTGGATTTATAAAGTCAATAACTATTTTTTTAAAGGGCACATCAGTTTTATTTTAAATTAAACTTGATTAGTGGATACAAGGATAAGATTGTCTGAGTAATGCTTTCTCTAATTAAAAACTTGAAATTATTACACCTGCTCGCATTCAATCAGATTAGCATATCAAGCATTGATTATAATATATAAGACTTATTTTATTACTATTAACTATAACTTGTGCCTCTTTCGTTTCTGTAGGGAAAGAAAAAAGAAAAAATGATTGGTTCCCCCCTCTAAAAAATCTAGGTAGTAATAGGGTCAGGTTCTGTGAGTGGCGCTGCCGTTCGTCAGATAACCTTTAAGCGGTGCGCGGTGAAATTGCGTACTGTGACATAAATGACCCTGTCTCTAACCGCGTTAGTGTCTTCACAAGTTAGTGAACATTAATTATTTACTTTATTTGGTGTTTTTTTGTATTTATATCAGCCATATCAAAGATTTTATGTAATGCTAACATATTTTTTTATAATAAATATGAAATAACATTTGAGCGTGTGAATTCTATAACGTTCTTAGCGCTTGGACTCGCTCTTCCAGTTTGCTGTGCCTTGCAGAAAAATGTCCGAAAATTACCAACTTCGGAAATTTACTTCCCCAAAAATATGACTATATGCGGCTCAACGAGCCGCACAAAGTATATGAAAAAATTTTCAAATCAAATTGACAGTTTTTTTACTACAAATTAAAAACCGAAAATTTTTATTCTACCGAAATCAATGACTTTTTAAACTAAACTCGCGAAAACACAGCTTCTGTTCGACGAAATGATCTCGTTTTTTTTCTCCAAATAGAAAAACCCCTTCTGATGCCAATTATGTTTTAAAATTAGATTTGTTTTTTAAATTTGCAACATAAAAATTATCGCAAATCATTACTGTCAGGAATCGTTTTCTCAGACTTTGACGGACAAAAGTATGCAGGTAAGTTTCACGGAAAAACAACTTTTAGCGGTATAATTGTTCCTTGACGTTTAAGTGAAACTTTGACCAAATTTGAGCTAAATCGTTCTTTTTACTTAAAAGATGTTAGCGATTCTTTATTGCCGCGCGCGCACTCGACTCGAGTCAACCGGCCCCTCGTACCGACCACAGTCGTCTATAATAGGAATTTACTGTTCATAATCACCCACACGTCGTATTTTTTAACCGATTTCGAATTTCTTTCTTTAGAAATTTTAAGCATTAAATTTTTGAGGGAATTCTGGTTTGGGATTTCAAATTTTTTCTCACTGAGCAACAATATATAAACAAATAAAGTGAAAAAATTGACCATTTCAGCTTTGTGAATTTTTATCTCAAGAAAAAATGCAGAAAAAGACTTACCATCAGCTGGAAGTTTTGAAAGTCTACATTTCTCTTCACAATGAACTATATAATACGAACACTGTATTATTTTCAACATAACTGAAAAAATGAGTTTTGCGATTTTTGGGTGATTATTAGTATTTTGTAGGTTTTTAATATGCAAATTGTTGCTGATATTTGAAATACTACTTCATATTTAAAATTAGATGCTTACAAAAATTGTTTAAACTATTTATCATTGTTTTCAGAAATTTTGTCTTAGAAAGTTGCGGTTTTTTCAAAACTTTTCTACTTTTTGTCCAATTTTCAATTAAACTGAGGCGATATTTAATTATTCTTAACAAAAATAATTGTTTAAACAATTTATTATTATTGTTAATTATATTCAATTTCAATAATGCTAAAAAGTTGCGGTTTTATCTGAAATTTTTAACTATTTGTCCAATTTACAATTAGAGTAAGGTGCATAATTAATAATTTTTTGAAAAATTAACTTTTTAAATAACGCTGTTTTCAATTAAATAGCATTTTTTTTAGATTTATTTGTTCAGTTGATTATAAGCCTATATAAATATTCTAGAAAAAATTCAAAAAAAATTTGAAGATTTTAAATATCATTATTATTGTTTGTAACTATCTTCTCTTAGATCATTGCAAGAAAATTGTTGTTTTTTAAATGTTCAATTTTGCTTTGCCTTTTTACTTATGTGCAATACCAAATTTTTCTATTACGCTTTGTAAAAAACTGCTTATTGTAATTCAAAACAAAACTTTTACAATTCATTTACAAACCTGGTTCTCCCACCTACTCCTATATTATATTCCATTCTATGTTTATGCCTCTTGTGTTAGATAGGTTGTTTGTTTGAATTAATTTTCTTATTAATTAGAAAAAAGCAAAGAAATGTATTAAAAACAATACAATACTATTTAAAAAATGATTCTTTTTGTGGCTTTCTTATTATTTTCTTTTGTAACTACAAAGTCAAAGCAAAACTAAATGTTTAAGAAAGAAGCAAATTTCTAGCATTACTCTATGAAAAGATAGCTATAAACAATAAAAAATTCTCAAAATAAGATTTTTTTTAACTTGCATTAGCTATTGCATTATTTAGTAAAAAATAGACCAAAATTTAAGAGTTCAGCAAAAACCGCAACTTTCTAGCATTATTGAAATTGAGTATGATTAACAATAATAATAAATTGTATAAACAATTATTTTTGTTAACAATAATTAAGTATCGCCTCGGTTTAATTAAAAATTGGACAAAAAGGGGAAAAGTCTTAAGAAAACCGCAACTTAATTTCTGAAAACATTGATAAATTGTGTAAACAATTTCTGTAAGTATCTAATTATGAATATGAAGAAGTATTTCATATATTACCAAAAATTTGGACTTAAAAACCTACAAAAATACTAATAAGCGCCCAAAAATCGCAAAACTTATTTGTTCAGTTATGGAGTTTTTTCAGGACCCTATAAAACAGACTTATGGTGGTAACATGTTGAAAATAATACTTTATTCGTATTATATAGAACAGTGTACTAGGAGAGCGAGTTCGAGCAAAAGGAAACTGTTGCCCGTTGACGACATATAGCAACATTTTTTCAAGTCGTTTATAATAATATATGTACACATTTTTATTTGTAATATTTTTTTCTAAATAACGTTCACTCACAATTATATGATAGATCGAATCTAGTTCAAATTATGCAGGGCCCCACACTTAAAGCCTTTGTTTCTTACAGAAAATTAGGGAACACGTATTTTTCCAATTTGCAAACAGAATTTTTTCGAAAAAGTTATGCGTATTTATCCGTAGCATCAAGTATTTTCTCTGAAAATGTTACTATAAAATGAAATTTATTAACTCTTTAAAACATGTTCAACTAAAATATGGAATTTTTTGGGCTAACCTTAGACCTTCTTTTACAATTTCCGAAAACTTTCGAGGTAAAACGAAAATCTAGCTCAGAAGAATGTGCGTTAATTAATAAAAGCTTATTCCCAGCATTGTGGTAATTTTTCGAATTCTGGTTTAAAAAGCGTATCATTAGTTAACCATTCTTACCATAGAAAGAATCTAATTCAGTGCAGAAATATCTTTTGAATTTTGTTCTTTTGCGATATTTTTCATAGTCCACGGAAAAAATTCAAAAACTAGTTTATTGACTAGTTTATTAAAACAATTTTTTTTAAGTTTATTCCCAGCATCGTATTAATTTTTTGATTTCTGGTATAAAAAAGATACCATTAGTTAATCATATTTACCATAGAAAGAATCTAATTCAGTGAAGAAACATCTTTTGAATTTTGCTCTTTTGCCACATTTTTCATAGTTCGCGAAAAAAATTTAAATACTTTTTCCTCAGTCTTTTTCCTCAGTAGAAACTTCAAAAAAATATTAGGAAAAATAGAAAAGTGACATTTTCACGAAATTATATTTTTTCATTTTTTTGGAAATTTGAAGAGAATACTAAAAACGAATTTTTTAAAGCATCTGCTAATAAAAAAGGCATCTTAGCGGCATCATGTGGGCTAAATCATTGTTGAGGACGGGAAAATTTTTTTCCCTAAAAATGTAGTTTTAAAATTTTTTTATGCACTATGAAAAATATCGCAAAAGAGAAAAACATTTTTCGTAGAAATTTTTTAGACGTGCAAACTTTTATCTTCACTTTTTTCTTATCTATCATTGTTTCGAAAAAAAAGTTCTTTTGTAACAGAAGAGAAATCTCCTGATTACAAAAATTATTTAGCTACAATCAAACTTCCAAGATATCTTTTAAAAATGAACCTCCTAGAAGAAGTACATTATGATGTTTTCACTAATTAATTTACATTCCAAAAATCTTGACATAACAGTATAAACTTCATAAACTTTCAATGTTACTGATTTTTTTATTTTTATCATTTTTATATAACTATTACTAAAAGCTTTACATTTAACTTACCTTTAAAATATTCTATCTTCCACGGCGACAATACTTCTTCTTCTTCTCTCAACGAAGAACCAGACCCAGAACTATTCGTAGGACCGTGCGAAAACTTGTGAAAAATTCTCTGAAAAATGAAGCTAATTTTTTCCAAGAAACTTTTTGTAGTCAACAGTACCGTTTTCTTCATTCAAATAATATTAAAAGTACATTAAACTATCAGTTATCAAGCCTAATTGTCTGCCATGAAATTCTAACTACTCAACACATTATGAAATTATTTAATCCTCTGATCTGAATGCTAATAAAAAAAATTTTATATTAATTTGTCAAACAAATATAAAAAAAAATTGTTTACCCAGTTAAGTTTCTGAAACAAGTATTTACTTTGTGGATGTCTGTTTGAAAGTGTCAAAAAACTCGATCGAGGGCCGATTTTCTATTTGCGGAACTTAAATTAGCAAAAAGAAATTTTTTTGACATTTGACACCCGGAGGACGTTCAGAACTGAAATTTGGCTGCCCTGATAATTTTTAGAATGTTTTGTCATTCTAAAAAGAAGGCAGGTCGTCCAACTGTTTGAAATATATCATCCCTAAAGAACTTGTGTTCACGATAGAAATTTGAGATTCGCTAACCAATTTTCAAAAGCCTAGCTATTCTGAAAAGTAAACCTGGTACTATTGGTATGCAAAATACATTTCCTTCAAGAAAGGTGCATTCAGAACTAAAATTTAAGTTACTCCGGTGATTTTGCCAAGATATGGTAGTTCTAAGAAGTATACCCACACTGTTAAAAATTTCTGTTTCAAACTTCCACTACATGTATTGGAAATTTATTTCCGAAACGTAAGGTAACGCTGCAATACACAATGTTGTAGTTTTCAAATTCTGGCATTGGTATGCTACCTTACATGTTTTGGAATTTTATAATACAAGTTTCGCGAAAATCAAAGTTACATTTAAAAAAGTCTGATGAAATCCGTTGATATACTTCACAATATCCATGAAATATTTTTTAATATCATAAAAGCTTGAAGATGCTATAAAATAGTTCAAACTCTTCCGAATTCTAAGAAAATATTACAGAAAGCATAATGATGTTTTTTAAATCCCTTAAAGTCATTTGTAACCTCAAAAATTCCGAAAAACTTTTGATATATTTTAAAAGTTTCTGGG
>NC_046658.1:171264837-171267117 GCF_010883055.1 Belonocnema kinseyi | reverse complement strand
AACAAACCTCAGTTTTTGATGCCAACTTTCGTCATTTTTATATTCCGATCAACTTTAATACATACATTTAAAAAAAAGTTTGGTTAGAGAAACCAGCATTCTGGTTAAATATGCTCTTACCATTTTTTGTTTGTTAGAGGAACCATAATTCTGGTTAAATTAACCGCTAACTCTGGTTAATTTGACCAGGTTTTTGGTTACTTTAACCACATAAAATAGTAGGGGCATATTTAACTAGAATTTTGGTTGATTTAACCAGAAATTTTTTTGAGTGTATGATGATTGAATTGATAAAAAATAGTATCTGCAAAGACGTTAGCTTGACTTTCTAAAAATATTAATAAAACTTGCAAAAGTGAGCGTAGAGGAACCTACCTTTGGACAATGAAAAAATTTGGTGATGCTTTCTTGTTATATTTTAAATCACTTAAAAAGTCTCCGAAGTTATGCGAAAAAATCGCTAACTTCGGACACCATACTATATTTTAAAATTAAAATCTCATGTCATCAATGAATTAGGTGCTTTTGATGATAAAAACAAGTAACTAGTTATATATTTTTTACATTAGGAATTGAAAGATTACCACGATGCTGGGAAGTAACTTTGAATAATGAACGCACGTTCTTTTGGCATGTTTTAAAGAGTTTATAAATTTTATTTTATAATACAATTTTCATTGAAGGTACTTGATAATAAAAAAAATGATATTAGTGAAGTCTTAAGTTACTCCGTTACTTAGGTTCTAATGAGCATTTAAAGTTATATCGCCTCAAAAAAAGTTAATTTGTTGGCTATTTTTTCTCAATTTCTTGCAGCAGTTGATACCTGAAAAATCAATTACTCTCTTTTTAAAATTACTAATTGATACCTTAACTTTTAAATTATAACTTTTTACATAAAGTTTTCAGTCAAAAATTTTTCATATTTATTGCGAAAATAAGAAACAATTAAACATAGAACTTAATCAACATTTCCGAAGTTATATGATTCTTCAGTAATTATTAAAAGAATGAAAAAGTGATTGATGGCATTAATAATAGTCCATGTGCTCGAAAGAAATCTTCCTCAGGGAAGTTGGGTTCGTAACTGAAATTAAAAATACGCTGATTGGTTTTCGACAGTCTCGCTATTTGAAAAAGTCAATCTGGTAGATCAGATGTCCAAAATACACCTTCAGTAAGAAAGTTCTGTTGATAACTAAAATTTCAGAGAACCTCATTGGGTTTTTGTAGGTCTCGTCTTTCTTACAAGGTAACGAAAAATACATAATTCTTGATCCTTCTTCTACTAATGTGCCTTTATCTTGAGTTCTGGGCACAACTGGCAAAAGGAAAATATATTTTTAATACCTCAACTACCGGGTTTACTTCCTACAACTGGGAGACCTTGTGAAAATGGTAAGGGTGAATAAAATTTCATTTCTGTAAGCACCTTTCTCAAAGAAGGTGTATTATGAATACTTAGATAGATACGTTTACGTTTTGGAGAAACGAAACTTTAAAAAACTGTTCACGGTGCTCGATCTGGTGCACCTGGATCGTCGACTCACAATTTTTAGTAATTTTAGCTGTAGAAGCAATCTAAATTTTGAAAAAGTTCTCGTAGAATACGTACTAAGATAATTGAGTTGCGACTTGGTGCACCCGGGTAGTTGAATCATTATTTGAAATTGTTTTCATTATTGACGAAATTAAAATTTTTTTTAATGTTCTCATGGAAAACGTTTTAAACTACCTTGTGATCGACCTGGAGCACCCCGATCGTCGACACATAATTTTTATTAATTTTTGCTGTTGAAAAAATCTAAATTTTGAAAAAGTTCTCGTAGAAAACGTGCTAAGATATCTGGGGCGCGACCTGGTGCACCCAAATCGTCGACTAACCATTTGGAATTTTGTTCATTATTCAGCAATTTTAAATTTTTTTTAATTTCTCGTAGAATACGTATCATACTACCTGGTGCTTGATCTGGTGCAAACTTTTTTCACGCGGGCGTGTTGTTTTCAACAACAATTTTTAACAGGGTAGTCTTTCAACTTTCTAGATTTCTAAGCGAAGAATTTCACAAGAATTAAGGTTTTTTTCTAGGATTTCTAAGATTCAAAATGATTTTCAAATATTTCAAATTATTCCGCAGGATTTTGAAAACTCCATTCTATTTTAAAGATTATTCAAGGAAATAGAAAGGGATTGTGGAAATTATTTAACAATACCAAATGATGCAAATTACTTGCAACGAATTTCAAGGGATCTTACAAGATTTCCGAATATTTCAATAG
>NC_046658.1:171262602-171264737 GCF_010883055.1 Belonocnema kinseyi | reverse complement strand
AAATTATATTCCTTAGTTAATTTTCACCAGTGGAAAGTCCTCAAACGTGAAGAGAATTTTTCAAGCCAGATAAATAAAGATAAATTTGGAAATTACGAAAATGACTTTTTGAAAAGAGGCTCTCTTTTTATTTTTTGGATATTAATATATCTTCTAGCGTCAGTAAAATAAGGGTAATATAAGAAACCACTTTCAGTTTAAAAATCCACTGTGTTTACGCTTGTAATTTCCCAGAATGTTCCAAATTTTTTTTTATTACTTAGACGGAAGTGCTTGACATGTACTTATGTTTTTTAGAATTACATGGATTTATCAACTATAATCCTAATTTAAAAAAAATGGAATATATCAAAAAAGAAGGAATAGAGTTCCGGTATTTGGTATAATGAGATAATTCTGAAAGTTTAAAAAAAATAAATAAATTCCATCTATAAGACGTCCATACAATTTTAAATGCTGAATCCTGAAAACGATCACCCGATAATATTGAAATTATTATTTTCTTTGGAAAAAATATCCAAATATAAATTTTGTTATATTATCATCCTCCTGAGTAACCTTCACTTAATAATATTCTATCGACAATGCTCTGAATCAAAATAATTTAATATTTCTAATTTAGGTCGATATATAAATTTACAACTTTCGATATCAACAAATTTTGTTTTTCTCAACTCACAAATATCGCAAACATGACAAGCTGAAAAAATCACTGTATCCGAAAGAATATTTGTCCCTTTTCTCTTCGAATCAAGGATTTAAATACTTCCGATAAGAGAATATTATTCAGAGAAGAAATTGTTCTTTTTTTGGGAGCTGAAAACCTAGCTTCTTTGAATTTCACTCTCCTACCTTAGGTTTTATTTTATTTTTCACAAAAAAGATGACACTTTAATCAATTCGACTGAGGTGGTTATACAACTGAAATCGAACTTCAGTAGCTAATTTCGTTTAATCATATAATTATTTATGATTTAAAGTAAATTAAAAGAAATTAATAAGTTTTGTTAAAAACGGAATACTTTTTGAAAAACTTTTCTCAAGTAATTTGCAGGTTACATTGTAAACGTAATTAAAAAATTAATACACATAAACATGTATTCATTTGTTGAAAATTTTTTTTCTCGAAATTCCAACTATTTATAAAAAATTGTAAACTCCGATCTCCATTGATGTCCATTAAAATATTTTAAATTTTAAAAGCCTTTGAGAATCTACAAAGTTTCTCTTACCGTTTAGAAAAAATTCATGATTTCCATTCGACTTTTTTCCGAAATGACTTTTTTTTGTTCCTGAATTATTTAGTAAAGTTATTCTTAAAACTTCTCGTATTAAATTATATTTAAATTAAATTATAAGCATGAAAAGTAAGCCACATATTTTTCATGAAATTTGACACGAGACCTGAATAAAGCAAAATAAAATAAATAAGAAGGTAGAGTATTTAAATTATTTTTGGTTACTCATGTATCGTTTGTAATGAAAAAATCCAAAATTCTGCTTTTCAGTGACGAAATTAACAATCTTGTTAACAATTTTAAAAATGCTATACTTTTTTATAACGGAACGAGTTTCTGCTAGAATTTCTTTTAAGTTGGATTATCCCTGCATTCATTAGTTTCCTTATAAGAAACTTTTCATCCTTAAGATCTTTCAATGCCCCCTCTTTTCCCTTCTGACTCGCCACGCGTGATTTTCTGATGGCCTCTTAGAAACAATTAAAAAATTAATACACATTTATAATTGAAAGTGTTTTGAGGTGCTTTAGTTTTGAATCTATTCGATTAAATATTTATTAATTACATTTAATAAATGATTCTAAAAAATTAATTCTAACAAGAAAGCTATCAGAGGTGTTCGTCCCCGATTTTGATGAACTTGATATATGTTGTAGAGGAATAAAAACTAAGCCAATCGTATTTCTTGTCATCAGCGGAAAAACTCTTCAAGGGGGTGAAACAGCTTCTCAAATATAAGGGTAAAAAGTGACAGTTTTGTTCATATAGAAGAAAATTAGATTTATTTGCGAAACTAAATCGAAAACTATTTTCAGCATGATTAATAAAAAAGACTATTTTTTCCATTGCGGGCGTGGCTTTATGCCATCCCGTTAAATAGCAGTGTTGTTCTGTTTC
>NC_046658.1:171229765-171262502 GCF_010883055.1 Belonocnema kinseyi | reverse complement strand
TAAAATAAAGTTTAGTTTATCACCCGGCAATTTTTAAAAAAGGGATATATAACGAAGACAAAAAAGTAAATTCTGGTCATACCTGCCTTTTGATTGCAAAATTCTATGGGGGTAAACAACCCTAAAAAATAATTAAGTTATTCAAAAATTTGTAAAACCAGGCAAAACTATGTCCAAAAATCTGCAAGAAATATGTTACGTGACATTGAAAGCGTGTATTTTTTTTAGATTTTTTAAAAAGAAAATTTCATGGGTTAGACCTCTTAACTTACTTTATCATAAATTGTGCATTAGGGTGGTCCAAAAGTGCATGGCATTTTTTTCAAGCTAGAGGGAAATGATCCCTCAATTTCATTTAAAATAAAATTTGTTGTTTAAGTTTTTTGGAATTATTTTTTTAGGGTTCGGGAAAATGTAACAGCAAAGTAAAGACGAGTCTCTGAAAACTATATTTAAAGCCAAAAATGACAATTCTTCATTAAATCGACCTTTGGAGCAATGTTTTATCATATATTTTTTTCACTTATAAATGGTTCATAGTAGTCTAGTGAAATATTTATCAACATTAGTTATTAATTTTTAATTGTTGACATATTTTTTTTGTTCGAAAAATCGTTATTTTACTTCTCAAAATAATTACTATTGGTCTAGTGCAATATTTATTAGCACTAGTTCATTCAACTTCAATTATTTAAATAAATGGAATTTGTTTAGATAATTTTTTAATTCTCTGTTTCAAATAGAAATTAATAATATTTTTTAAGTAGAATATTTCTCAACATTGGTTAATTGATTTTGTATTGTTAAAACAAATTCCATTTGTCAAAATAATTTTTTCATGATATAATATTTAGCAACATTGTTTAATTAATTTTTAATTATGTAAACAAGCACCATTTTTCTAAAAATGTTTTTTTTTCTTAATATTTCGTCGAACTGGCAGTTCATTATAATGAAGTGGCATAAATTTATTTTCAACTAATAATCAAGATAGTATTATAACAAATTTTATATTTGCCTCTTCTTTTAATTACGCAAAAAACCCCTAATCACGTCTTAAAGAAATTAAAGGTTGTTTGAAATAACTAATAATTTATTGTTTATAGAATTGAAAAATAGTTTGGAATGGAGTTATATTATCAAAGATAATAAACTTTTAGTTCGACGAATTTTTAGAAACAAAGTTTTTAAGCACAATTTCATTTGTATACATAATTAAAAGTTAAATAACCAATATTAATCATAAAGTCTCCCAGTAATAATTTTTGTTATCGAAAATTTCTTTGAACCTATATTATATAAACAAATGTGATTTGTTTAAATAACTACTAATTAATTAACGAAAATTTACATTGGTTAATTAATTTTACTAAAGAAATAGTAATGATTCTTAATAAAATTAAATTTTAAACAAAAATTATTTAAACAAATTCCATTTATTTCAAAAATTTGAAATTAATAAAGTAATATTAATAAATAAGCCACTTTGACTTGGTGGACAATAATTTTTGAAATTAATTGGATTTTTTTAAAATGTCTATATTTCTATTGTTGAAGGTCACAAAATTCAAATATGACACAATAGTATTGAGATTTGCGACCTCAAAAATATAAAGATAGACATTACAAAAAAATTTACGCATGTCACTTATATAAATAATTATGATCAATCGAGTTAAGGAGTAACGAACCCCTGAAATATGATTTTCTAAAAGACTCCAGAAACACGTAAAATTAATGTTACAATGTTATGTAACACATTTTTTTCTCGGATTTTTCAACTCATATTTTCCTTGTTTTACAAATTTTTAAATTCAAAATATAATTTTCATCTATATACAAAAACAGTCACTTTCTACCCTTTTTCGTAATCATCGCAATAGCAAAAAAAATTAATATTTTGGTTTTAAATAAACGTTTAATAATATTTTGTTAAAAAAAAAAAACGTGAATTAAAATGTTTTTATGAAAAAAGTAAACAGTTTTCAAAAAATTAGAAATTTGCATCGAATTATATTAGGAGAAAATTAAATAAAAAAATGTTTTCGATTAGCCTTGACGCGTGGCACGAATAAAGGATAAATAATTCAACATTCATAATTCTGAAAAAAGTAATGAAGATGTTACCTTGGTGGAGATGACGTTGTCTATTTACAATTTAAACAGTACGTTTTGTAATTGTGTCCATAATGTTAAAAATCTAACGGAATTGCCTTTTTCAAATTACCTTTTTTCTATTAATTAAACCTTTTTCTTATCTTTAGTTAATATGTTAATTAAATCAAAGCAGTTAGACTGATTTGATACCAAATTTCCTTAAATTTACAAAGATTTTTAAGGATTTTATAGAATATAAAATGTTTCAGGGTATTATTACTTATTCCAAGGGGTTTCCTAAAATATAAAACGATTGCTATGGGATTTCAATAATGAATCAATAAAAAAATAAAGAATATAACAATGATTAAGAATTTTCCTAAGCTTTGAATAATACCTAGAAAACTGAAAGCATCTATCCAAAAAAGATGTCCAATAGCAATGCAAATGTAAAAAGATGTATTCAATTTGTCATAAGCAAATAAGTGAGTGCAAATGGTTTCTTGGGATTGACGGCGATTCTTCACTTGATTCACACTTTTAAACAATTAATGGATGAAAAGAGTTTTATAGTTGAATTAATAAAAGTTAATGAATAATTTGTTATTTTTAAAGAAATTTTTATAAACAAATATCCATATCAGGTATTTTTAATCGAATAAGTAAGTTTTTGTATGGAATCGATCAGATATAACTTTGAAATAAAACCGAAGTATAATATTTGGCCACCAAATAAAAATTAGTCATTCTTAAACTACCTAAATTAACAAATGCACTATTTTGCTATTTCTGGAGGTAAAAAGTTAATTTTCGCGATGTAACTAACTACTTAATTTTTAAGAAAAATTGATGGGAGTGAAGAAGTTATTATTGCAAACAACAACTGTTTAAACAAATTTGTCTAATTTCATTATTTATAAATAAAATATTGTTCTTTTACGGAATTAACGGCCAGTTATTAAGCAATGATTTTTAATAAGAATAAAAAACATTTGTTATTTATTTAACTAAACTTAATTAACAAATGCATTATTTGGCTATTTTTCAGCATTGAAATTGTTTTTTTTGTGTAGTCAACTGTGAATAACACATTATTCTTTAATAAATCATCAATTTTTATCAACTTATGGTAAAGAATTATTGCTAAGTAACTAATTTTAATTATATTTCACAAGAAAAAATAGTTATTTTTACAAATTCATTAGCAGAGAAAAATTTGTTTACTACATTGTTAATAAAAATAGAAATAGTGGATCGTCATCAAAGTATCAAAAAAATTGTAAAGATATGTTATAACAGTTAATTACACACACACACAAACAAAGCCAGTTTAAATGCTGAAAAATAGCTAACTAAGCAATTACTTAATTAAGTTTAGTTAAACAATCTTCAAAAGTTACTGATTTATATTGAAAAATTATTTCTGAATAACTGGCTGTAATTCCGTGTAAAAAAGCGTTATTTTATTGACAATTACATGAAATAATAATATTTTGTTTCAACAACTGCCGTTCACAATAATAAATTGTTTATTGTAATCAAAATGTTCATATAAAGTCAGAAGTTAGTTATTTACAGTTTACTGAATCCAAAACATTAAGATTGTACCCACAAAAATAGTTAAAAAGGAAATTTGTTAATTAAGATGATTTAAACAATTATAAACTTTTATTTGGTTACCAAATAAGATACTTATGTGTCGTTTCCAAATAATATATGATCGATTTCATATAAAACTTTATTAATTTCATCAAAAATTCCTGCTATGCATATTTGTTTATAAAAATTGCTTTTAAATGAAAAATTATTTATTGATTTTCTTAATTTAATTGAAAACTTTTTTCATCAATAAATTGTTAAAATTTAGCGCGAACCAAGTTACGAATCGACGCCAATCCCCACGAAACGATTTGCATTCACTTATTTTGCATGACAAATTCAATCAATTTTTTAACATTTGCATTGCTGCAAGTGCTCCATAAAAATTTAAATGTCGATTATTAATAATATAAACATATAAAGCAATATTACTATTTCTAACTTAAAATTGTATAGCTTATTCACTTGAAAGATATTATCAGATGAAAAATTTTAAATAATTAAATCCTTAATGGCTTGTGCTCATATGAATTTTTTTAAAGGCAAATTTTTTATTTTGTCCATACAGAAATTGTAAATAGGCTTGAAAAATTGTAAAACTTCTTAAAAAATATTCAGCGTTCAATGCTTTTGTGGAATTTTTAAATTTTGCAGCATTTACAATTGACTTTAATATTTATTGAAATACTTACATTTTGAATGTATGTATCATTAGTCAATTATTAATTTCAAATGCTTCATTTCGGCATTTTCATTTATGATATTGTGTTACAAATTTAAAACCTTTTTTTCAGTTTTGGAAATTTGAAATTAAAGTTTATGACTTGAATGATATCTTAAATAACAAATGTTAACATTCAAGAGTTTCCATTTTTTAATTTTTTAAGTTTTGAATGCATACATACATAAATACATACATATATAATATTGTTATTATTATGTAAATGCAAACTGACATAATTATTTTTGATCATGAATTAACTGAGAAAGTAGCTGTTTTTTCTTTTCCTCCATCCACCTCCTTATTACTCCCCAACCTTTCTCTTCCCCTTTTCTTCTGTATACACACACCACTGCTTTTTCTACTTTCCCAATTATAATTTTTCTTGCCATTGTTCCATCCTGTTTTTCCATCTCCCCATCTTTTCTCCGTTTTACTGCTGATTCATTTTTCACCCCTGACACCATGCCCCTTGTCTCTCTCCTTTGAACATGTTCTTTTCTTGCTTCCTGCATTGTCCACACATAACCTTTTGGTAACAGTTTTTTTATTTCCCTCCAGTCCTTCTCACCTGCCCAAGTTTCCCTCATCATAATCACATCCCACTTTTCTAACTCCTCCAAAAATTCTTTCTTCTTGTTTTTCAAACCTGACACATTCCAGAAAGCTATTTTCAGATTTCTATCTTCTCTTCCCTCTTCTTTCCTCTCCACTTTGTTTTCCCTTTGCCGTTTGGAAACCCTCCTGATTTATTTATAGACTCTTTTTCATCTCCTTTTCCCCTACCTTTCTCAAGACTTTTTCTTTTTTTCCCTAATTCTTCTAATTCTTCATCCCAGCAACATTCCTCCCCATTTATCTATAACCTGTCTCTCCCCATCTACACAATATGGTTTTTTTTCCTCTCTGCCAAAGCCCTCAGCTCCATTTTTAATCTCCTTTTTCTCTCTCTCCATATCATATCTTCAATTCTTTCTCATCATCGTCTCAATAATTTTTTCCCTCCATAATTTTCTTTTTCTCCTGCTCACTCCTCACTTTTACTAGAAACATTCCGTCTTTTTCTTCCTTCGTCCCTCCTATTCTCTTGACCCTGTCTACCCTTACCTGCACTCTAATATCTCGCAAAAGATTTTTTATTCCCACTTCTCCTGTTTCACTCTCCACTTTTAATCCCTTAACTACCATGTTATTTTTTATCTTTGCCCTTTCTTCCTCTTCTAATATTCTTTTAATCTTACTGAAACTTTTTTCCAATCTTTCATTCTCACTTCGGACGTTCTTTTCATTCCCTTTAACTATTTTTTCTTTCTCTGTTTTCCCCTATATGCTCATTCCTAATTTTTAGACTGCATACCCGTTCTTCTGATTGTTTTATTTTTCTAGATCTCTGTTCGTCAACCTCTCTCTGTCCAGTCTCAATGCTGTCTAGCTTACCCCAAACATTGTCTTTCTCCTCCTTCCAGTGTTTATTCCATTCTTCCCATTTTTCTCTGACCTTTTTTACTTCCCCCCTTACATCGTTTTTCTGACTATTCATGTCCCTATTCATGTCATTCAATCTTTTTATTTTTCCTCTCTAAACCCTTTAATGAGAGCTTCCATTTTCTTTAAACATCCCCCTCCTATCTCTCTCTCTAGTGTTTTCCGTTTAATCCTAACTCTATTGTTATCCTAGTCCCTTTCTACCTCATCTTCCCTAGCTACTCTTTTCGTTTTTTCCTCCTCTTCACTGCTGTCGCGCTTTCCTTTTTTTGCCATTCGTCCAGACTTCTGTTCAAACCCGCGTTGCGTGGCTTGTAAATGCGCTGTAAATTTGAGGGCCTTCCGCGTTGCTTGCCCATACCTGAGTCCGCTACCCTCCCCATCCCGTTCGACTTCACAGCGCTTTCATCACCGCTGCTGTCACTGCGATCAACGTCACCCATCTCCCCATTGCCAATGCTTTCAGCAACAACAGCTGTTGCTGCCACCACGATTTTCTGCTCTGTGCGATCGGCCAGTAACTGTCGCCCCCTGGCGCCAGTTTGTGGACTTCGCGTCGTGGGCATCCTACTTTACTCAAAGCTCCGTGACGTTTCCCGCCTTTTTACCTACTTCTTGTCCCCCTGGCGAAGCAACTATTTTTCCACTCCTAACCTCAAAAACTTCACACGCCACAAAATTTCACTTTACTTCTTTGCCTTCACTCACCCTTCTTCTTTTGCACTCGATCTCCGCATTCTCTGCCTTTTCTGCATCCACTCACCCTTATTTTCTTTACCAAAGCCAAAAATCCACCACTGGGGAAAAAGAGTTATTTCGCGATCGGTACCGGAAACGGAAGCCTTACTGTGCGAATTCTATTTCATTAAAATATATTTAATAAACGGTGCAGAGAGATAAGGAATTAAAAATTAATCTAAATAGATTATTAGCATAATTCAGTATTAAAAAAATGATTTATAATCGTTTTTCGATTTTTTTGAATAATTAGTAAAATACAATTGAAAACAATTGACAACATTACGCTCTTCAGCAAGTATGTTTATTTGTAATTTATATTTCTACTATATATTTTATATACGTGGGATAACTTTCCAAAAATAATTTCTATCTGCTCTAAAATTTCTCAGATAATAGTCAACACCTAACTGAATCATTCCTCAATTTATTAGGAAGAAGGAAATGATTGACAAAAAATTTTCAATTGGTATCACTTGTAGTAGGAATTAAAGTTAGATGTTAATTTGAAAATATATATGTATTTTATTTTAGAAAAATACATTAGCAAAAAGAAAGAGATTGTTTAAAAAATCTTTTTCTCTCATTTTAGTTGATTATTTATTCACAACTAAAACAGCAACCTTTTAAGATTGAGAAAATAGAATATTATTAAAAATATTACAGTCGAGCCTCTTAGTAGGGCGCCTCTCGATAGGACACCTTCTCCTTAATTGCGCTTGAACGTTACCCCCACCTTCTACCCTACACGTTTACCGAGGTAGATTCCAAGCATTGCCTCTCAATAGGGCGCTCGCGATGAAAGTAAATCTCCCTATGAATTGTACTTTTGTACATTCATATTGCACATCGTAGCAAGTATGTTTTGAAAAATGCTCATATTCTGTAATTATAAAATCATATATATACATATAAATTGATAGAAATTAAAATAAATGTAAATTATTACAAATG
Source organism: Belonocnema kinseyi (assembly GCF_010883055.1). NCBI lineage: Eukaryota > Metazoa > Arthropoda > Insecta > Hymenoptera > Cynipidae > Belonocnema > Belonocnema kinseyi. The sequence continues at coordinate 171,254,908 of NC_046658.1, read as the reverse complement.
CAATTGTTACAATAAATATATAAATACCATGACAATTCGTTTAGAAATGATTTGAAAATGAGTGTTGAATTTATTTCACATCAAACGGTCAGTTTGTAACCTGCATACTACATATGTGACGTGCGCCGAAGAAAGGGGGCTTACTCTAAAAAAATCAAAATCGAGGATTTTACATTTTTCGATAGTACTTGAACTGCTCCTTTTAAAGAAACCATCGAAGAAAAATCCGAGCGTTACTATTGCTAATAGTAGAGTTTTTAGGTACCCAAAAAATCGGGTCGACTTCAACCCCTCGCTCTGAAAAATCTGACTTTTCAGAGCAAGCCCTAGTGATCTCAACTTTGGCATGTTAGGCTACTGCGCTTGCCTGTCACAGCGGCATTCATACATGTGCATTAGGGTGGTCCAACAAAAGCTTTTCGAAAAAGGGGTGAAGTCACCCCCCCCCCCCCCCCCCCCCCCCCCGTTTCAATTTTAGGTGAAAGAAAATCAATAATTTTTCCGAAATTCAAGTATTAAGGGTTTGAAGAAGAGTGTCAATAATACAAAGCCATACTAATAACTTTTATTTTTAGCTCACCCTTACCAAGCCAAGAATCCAAAAACTATATTTTCACGTATTATTCTTAATTTTCAGCCATTTCTGTACTGTTTTCTCATAAAAATAATTACTAATTAACAATTTGAATATCTCCCATGACTTTTAAAATATTTTTAATTGTTTAAACAACGGTAGGTTATTTAAATAATTAATTATTGTTTACTTTAAAAATTTATAAGACTTGAGATATAGATGTCCACTTTTTTTCTCAGGTTCGTATCCTATTACTTTTTGTTAAATAATTCCATATTTTTTATACATTTTTAAAAATGAATCACAGATTTTTTTTGTTTAAACAATTTTTACTTGCTCAAGCAGCTTACGTTCGAACACTTTAAAAAAATAATATGAAGTGAAATACATAAAATTATTTTGTTACAGTATAGTGTAGAGGAAAAATATATTACCATTCCTAAATTGTTTTAACCAACTGAATTTGTTAAACCAAAATTTATTTTAGAAAATATTTAAGAAGTTGCATTTCATGAATTAAGCATAATACCAAATGGTTTTGAGTACTAAATTCTGCTGAAAGCTTCATGTCATTGTTTATACAATGAATCACTGTTTTTCTCTCTCGAATTTCATTCAAATTAAAAAAGGATTGATGAACAATAAAAATTGTTTAACCAATGACATGAAGTATTTAACAGAATTTACTACTGCTCAAAATCATTCAATATTATGTTAAATTCATAAAATAAGATGAAAAAATATTTAAAAAAAAGTAATTGTTAAAAAAATTATATTTGTTAAAACGATTACAAATGTTTAATATGCTATTTCTATACACTATATAGTCAGACAAATAATTGTATGTATTTTATTTTATATTATATTTGTTAAAGTTATCGAAAAAAGTGCTTGAGCAAAATTAAAATGATTCAAACAAATCAGAATTTGTTAAACATTAGAAGAGATGTACACAAATTATATTATTATTTAAGATAAAGTAGCATAGGACACCAATTTTCGAAAAAAGGGGACATCTCTGACTTAATTAATTTTTTTTTTTTTAAACCATGAATAATTGTTTATATAATTACGTGTTGTTCTTAAACAAATTCACTACTCTAAAGAATGACTAACAATTATATTTCATTCAAAGAATACGATTATTTTAAAAAAATGTTAGGAATAAATAATTGATTTAATAAGATAACTTAATTTAAACAATTAAAACTTTTCTTAAAGTCATAGGAGATATTCAAATTGTCTATAAGTAATTATTTTAATGAATAAGAACGACAGAAATTACTAAAAATTAACAATAATACGTAAAAATGTAGTTTTTTTATTTTTGAGTCATATTTGGGGCGCTGTGGAGAGAGGGGGTGAGGACGGGTTAGACATAAAAGTTATTAGTGAGATTTTATCTCGTAAAAACTCCTTTTCAATCCCTTGAAAACTGGACACGTTTTGATTATTTTTTTCATCTTGAATAAATTATCACTTTACTCTATTTAAAAAGTAGACAAAAAGTCAAAAATTTCAGAAAAAATTGATGCTATCTAGTATCAATAATTAAGAAGATAGCTCTTAACAATAATGATGTTTAAACAATTATTGTTGCTGAATTGAACATAATCACTCACGATAAACGAAAAGTGGACAAACAGTTAACTTTAGGAAAAAACCGCAATGTCTATAATTATATAAAGATAATATTATTAGCAATATTAATATATTATCTGAGGAATTAAGTTTTTTAACTTTAATTTTCTATTACCTTACTCTAATTAAAATTTATTCTAAAACAACAATTTGCATTCAAAGAATTGCAAAAAATCATAATTACCCCCAAAAACTCGCAAAATCTTTTTGTCTGATTATGGCGTTTTTAGGGACCCTACAAAATAGTTTTTTAAAGATTTTAAACTAAAAAAAAAGCTTTTCTCATGTTTGATGTATTTGAATATTTCATTAGACCTACATTTCTATTGATGCTAAATAAATGTGTGATTTGTTCTTTGAAATTGTAGGGGATTTCTTGAAACGATCAATTCAAAAACATCCATGTACATATATGACAGATGCTACTCATGAAAATTTATAAATTGGATGACTCTGATGCACAATTTTCTGAACAACTATAAAATCCGAAATCAGCATGAATATATTGCATGTATTATTTCAATCTACTTTTGGGATCAAATTGATTAACTGGCATTTACTGTGTAATATTTTTGTTTGTATTTTTTTCTTGATACACCCAATAACATTTTTTTTATTCAGTATCACTTATTCTTCCGTGTAGTCAATTTCATTTACGTTTCTGAAAAATATAATTCCTTAAAAAAAGGTCAAAATGATTTGATCGTAGTAATGTTTCAAGTTATTTTTCAAACGGAAAAAAATATACAATTAATTCTATAGAACTAATCCTAAAATAGTGGATTTGCTCGGTATTTTAATAAAAGTTAAAATCGTCTGTGTTTTACATTTCGTTTACATTGCGTTTACATTGCTATTTATAATCGCACACGCTATGAAAGTTTTTATTCACCGCGGGGGTTCGAACCCTATAAGTTTCGCATTCCTAACGCCTAAAGCCTCTCGGCTAGCATAGCTTAAAGTATGCAAAAAAATCTTAAATATAACCTATACTAATAAGTACTAAGATTTTAGATTTTAGAAATGTTAAAAATTATTATTGTATAATTTATGTGCTTTATCAAAATTTAAACGTCTTCCAAAAGTATTTTAAGACATTTTAAAAGATGACCAAAAATTCAATATATATTTTCAGAAATTTAATAGATATTAAAGAATTTCCACAAATTTCCAAATATTTCAAAAGATTTAACAGACTTTAAAGAATTCAAGAACGTTATTCATGTTTTAGAATTACCTTAAAATCTTAAGACTCATTTAAATTCTACCAAAATTACTTTAAAATTCTTAAAAATTACTTCAAATCCCTTAAATTCATTAAAAATATCTTAAACTTTTTTAAATAATTCGGAAACTTTGGAATTCTATTATAAACTTTCAAAAATCTTAAATCAAATAACTCCCGTTAAATCCCTTGAAACTCCTAAAAATCTTTTTTAATACATGATAATCTCTTCAACTCAGAAAAAGAATTTTAAAGTCTATAAAATCTCATGAAAATTTTTGTACTTTTGTAATTCTTCTAAAATCTTTTAAAATTCTTTAAAATTACTTGAAATCTTTTGAAATTCATTTATAAACTTTATTCTTTTTTAAATAAAAAAATGGTTAAATCCTGTTAAATTATTTTGAAATTCATTAAAATCCTTTTAAACACTTGTACATATTTTGTAATTACACAATAATACATAAACTTTTATGGAATTTTTTTACATTTTTTAGAATCTTTTAAAATAATTTGGAATCTTTAAAAAAGTGTAGAGCGCAAAGGGAAATTGAGGAACTTGTCAGAATATTTGTAAATATTTCGGAATATATCGGAATATTTTGAAATATCACAAATATCTGAGATAAGAAAGAATATCCAGAATACCAAGAATATTGAAAGAATATGTGTATGTATAGGAATATTTACTGAATGTATCAGGAATATTGGAGTGATCGAGCCTTCGACATAAAGAAATAAATTGGTTTAAAAATATGACATTTTGAAGAAACAATTTATTATTTTAAGTGAATTTTACATCCAAATCTTTGGTATATATTTATAACCATCGGTGATCTTATTAAGTGTGGTTACAAGTCAACTGTAATCAACGTCCGTTTTTTGGATAATAACGTATGAAAAACAATAATCGCTCAACAAATCCATTTGAAATCTGCAGGGACCTACACTTGAAATCGCAGAATTTCTCGAGAGGGAAATATGTCGTTTTTAAAAGGATAGTATAAATTTTTTTCATGTTTTTAAAATTTGAAGAAAATGGATAAAACTGAGAAAGTTTTATTAGCAATTTAAAAATTACTATTAATTAATTATTATTAATTATTAAAAATCATGTGATTTGAAATAAACACAAACAATTAAAATTGTAAAAACTATCATTTAATAAAAAGTTTTAATATCACAATTTTTGGTGAATAAAAATTTTGTCAGTTTAAAATCAAATTTGAATTCTTTAAGTTTTAAGGTTCTGGAGTAGATTTTGTTTTTCATTTTTAATACTTCCTATTTAAAATTATTATTTAGTTTGAAAGTTTGTTTAGTATAATTAAATTCATTTTTTGATTTTATAAAAATTCGCCTAATTAGCTTGAAGGTCAAATTTTAGTTTTGTTCTGTAATGACAATTTGAAATTCTAGAATTTTAGAAGCTTTAACTTTTATTGATTCAATTCAGTTTTCAATATGAAGCTGTCAAATCTTGATCGCTTTGAATTTATAATTGTTCAGATTCAAAAGTTTCCAATTTTTAATTATTTATTTGCGAACGCTTTTAAGTATAAATAATTTCCAGTAATCTAATCTTAAAATATTCAATTTTTGGGGTAACATTGCCCTATTTTGTAAATTTTCCAACTAAAATCATTCAATTTTGTGATGCTTTAATTCAAAAGAAAATTTCGTGAAACGAAAATCTATTTCTTCAGAATCGGTGGTAACTAAGTTGGAGATATTTTTTGTGGAACATAAAAAACTCAGTGCGAAAGATTTTTATCTTTCTTACCTATTTCTTTTAACGTTTCTTCTTGTCTGTTTGATACCTTTTTTTGGGGGGGGGGGGGGGGGGGGTGAAACCTTCCTCTTTCGTTAAAATCTAAAAACGTTAAGGGCATGTGACACAGCTAAATACCTATATTACCGACCACACTTTTTCAGTTCACTGAATGTTTTTTTGAACCTAAGAACTTTTTTTGTAAATAAAATATCGAGCCGGTAACGTTGTACACGAAAATACGAAACCTGGCGGCCACTAGACGAGGCTCAAGAGTGTTCATATTTTCGTGTACAACGTTACCCGCTGATGCCGTTAGAATTGATTGTTGAAATATTTTTTTTTACATCTATTATTATTAAGCTTTCTACTTTAACGTAGTTTTCTTTCGGCTCTTGCATTTCTCAAAGTTTGAGACCGATATTTTATGTATAAAAAAAGTTCGAACGTTCAAAAAATGTCGAGGTTCAGAAAACAGATGAAATAATTTTCAGTGAAGTTCTACCAAAATGCAGTACCTAAACGTACTTTATTTTACTCTATTACATCTTCCAAATTTCAGCTCGATATTTTATTTACAAAAAAAGTTCTTAGGTTTAAAAAAAACATTCCGTGGACTGAAAAAGTGAGATCGGTAATATAGGTATTTGACTGTGTCACATGCCCTTAAAATAAAATTTTAGAATTCTACGTAGAGTATGGAGCTTTAAAGGAGACATAAGTAAAACTCCAGAATATAGAAGCAAGAACTTCAATGTAGAGGCTGAAGCAAGACCATTTTGCTGGCCCCACCACCCACGCAAATTTAACTCTTTTTCGGCCAAATATTTAGTGCAGAATATATTCAATTTTCTACAAACAAAATTAGAATTTGTGCATCACCGGGAGTACCTGTTTTTCTAGAAAAAACACTGGCGCGGCCAGAAAAACGTTTCGCTGGACGCGACATTATCCAAAATCTACTTTGTATGGATACATTAATTTCGTTTTAATTTGTTGAAATTTGTACAACCAACTTCAACCCCTAAAAACTACCCCCTGTGTGGAAAACACCACGGCGGGGCCAGAGAAATGTTTCGCTGGACCCGACATTATCCAAGATCTACTTTGTATGGGTGCATTATTTTCGTTTTAATTTATTGAAATTTGTACAAGCAAATCCAACCCCTAAAACCTACCCCCTGTGAGTAAAACACAATGGTCGGGTCAGCGAAACGTTTCGCTGACCCCGACATTATCCAAAAGCTAATTATATGGGTACATTAGTTTCGTCTTAATTTGTTCAAATTTGTACAACCAACTTCAAACCCTAAAAACTACCCCCAGTGGGAAAACCATCATGGCGGGTCCAGCGAAACGTTTCGCTGGCCCCGACATTATCCAAAATCAACGTTATATGTGTGCATTAGTTTCGTCTTAATTTGTTCAAATTTGTGCAACAAACTTCAACTCCTAAAAAACAACCCTCTGTTGAAGGAACGTCATATCGGATCCAGCGCAACGTACCTCAAGTCCCGACATTATCGAAAATCGACTTTATATTGGTGAATTATTTTCGTTTTAATTTGTTCAAATTTCTGCAACCAACTTCAATCCCTCAAAACTACACCCTGTGCAAAGAACACCATGGCGGTCCAGCGAAACGTTTCGCTGGCCCCACATGATCCAAAATTAACTTTGAATGGGTAATTTATTTTTGTCTTGATTTGTTCCAATTTGTGTAACAAACTTCAACTTCTAAAAAATAATCCCCTGTGAAGCCAAAACACGGCGATGGTGTTTTTCTCATAGGGGTAGTTTTTAGGGGTTGATGTTGGTTGTACAAATTTCAACAAATTAAAACGAAAACAATGCACTCATATGAAGTTGATTTTAAATAATGTCGGCGCCAGCGAAACGGTTCGTTGGCCCCGCCAGTGTTTTTCTGAGAAATAAGGTACTTCTGGTGATGCACAAATTCTAATTTTGGATGCACAAATTTGAACAAATTCTGCACGAAATATTTGGTCGACAAATAATTGAATTTGCGTGGGTGGTGGGGCCAGCGAAATGGTCCTTGCTGAAGCTTATGCAGAAGCAAAATAGAATGAAAATATCTTTAGGAGTGGTAAAACAGGAGCTAGTAGAATAAACAGCTTTAAAGTAGGGACATTATTTCCACTTGGAGTGTCAAAGTAGGGCCTATATTTCTACTCGGGTGTAGTTTGAGTATTTAAAATTGAATAATGATGTATTCATTATACAAAGGCGGATATATAATACGATTACTTAAGCTGAAAGCTTCATTTTTCTCCATTTGCCGACAAAAATATCTACATTTGAGAGGTGTAGTTTTAACTATTTTTAATAACATTTTAAGTTAATTCTCTTGACAATACATTGAGAGACTATTGCATGAATGGGCAATTCTTTTCGGGGCATCACTTTCCCAGTAAAATATTAGAAACGAAAGACTAAGGCATGAATTGGATGTCTTATCTGTGTTTTTTTGCAGAGAAAAACTTTTTTTAATAATAATATACATTTAAACAGTCATTTTCAATCCCATAATCTAAATTTTTTAATTTTTGTTAAAAAAATTGTTCCAATACTTATGAAAAGATTACGGTTAATAAGAAATAATGTGAAATTTATTTATTAAACTTAATTGATAATCATTCAGTGGAATAGATTTAAAGATTTAAGCAGAATTATATAAAAAATTTATTTTTTTCTTATCTAAGAATTTATATATTAGGTCAGATATAGAATTATTTTTCGGCTCTCGTCGTCAGAAAGCGACTGGAAAAATAAATACAGATATCACTCAAAACGAGTCATACTTAAGTGTACAAATGTAAACATTATTTTTTGAAATTCTATTTTTCCATATCTATGAGATTCAAAAAAGCTTTCTATAATACATGTTTATTCAAGTTGTAATTATTTGTAAGTGGTCATTACACAACAACGCGTAAGAGACGGAAGGAGGGGGGGGGGGATTAGAAGATCTTACGTTTGTGGAAAGTTTTACTGCATCTTTTGACAACATTTTTAATTATTTAATTGAAAACGATTAATTTTACGCCAACAATTATTGAAATATTTTACCTGCTTATCTATTTTCTCTTATTTCATTAGCGTATCATTTCAAGGATCAATTAATTTTTTTTTTCTGATTTATCATGCTCTGAATTTAATTTAAGTGCAATTTGTTACGACAATTTTTAAGAATAACTTTACTCTTTTCGTAATAAATTATTAATTTTCATAAAAACCTCACGAATAGTAAAGAAAATCAGTCAGGGAATAAATGGGTCATTGTGAATTAATTATAAATTAGAATTACAATTATTGTCCCAAATTGTAAGAAAAGCTTCGAACATGCTCAAGGATTTTCAAATTTAGATATATGCTCATGAACATCTATCGAGATCAAAGTTTCTAATTTGTTGTAAATTGTTTTAATTCGTAGAATAAAATTCTTTTCTACAAAAGAATAAAATATTCTAAAAATTAATTTTAGTTCTAAAAATATTTTTTTTCACATATAAGAAACACGAAAGAGAATGAACAGAGGTGCTATGGGAAATGCGTCGAATTTGATTGTACTTAGTTAATATTAAATATTCGATTTTAATTTTCTCATACTCGTAAAATCTGACACATGCATACGTATTGGAATACATTTTTATTAAATTGTTAATTACTTGTAAGGGCTTACCTATAAATGACGTATGTTAACATTAAAAGAGGGGGGGGGGGGGGGAAAGAACTTAATCGTGAAAAGTTTTTAAAAAGTATTGTATTTTCAAAAAAGGGTTAATTTTCAACGAAATTCTTCAATTTTGTACAAAACATGTTGAGAATTCGTCTATTTTTTCTTGAAAAATAATATTCTGTTCGAAAAATTGTCCTTTTTGGTTCGGTTCTGAAGTAATCTGATCTATTTGGAGATTTCACAATTTGGTGAAAAATTAAAATATTTATTTGAAAATGAAACTTTGCGTTAGAAATGTATATTTTTGGTGTTAATTGAATTACTCCTTAAAACTGTATTATATGAAAGGTTAACTATTTTTAGAAATATTTAACTTTTAAGTGCATAATTAGTTGTTTTCTTAAAGAAGCGTATTCACTAATAAAATATTTCATCCCTTCTTAGATACTTTGTTTATTTTGTTTTCAAATTTAATAATTTCATGCAAAACGTTTCGTGTGAACAATTGTTCCGCTTTGCAAAAATTCTCTGAACAAGAAATTTTAATTTTCTTTATGAGACCGATATTTGTTCATGATCATATAACCAGATATTTTTTAAATTTAGAAATAATTATAGGTTTCGCTAAAATTCTTCATTCAATTTTCATACAAAAAGTAAGAACTTATTGGTTTACAAAAATAGAAAACAAGATTCTTTCAAAGAAATAAACAATCCGAAAATTAATTAAATCAAACTTTATTATTTGTTTCAATTTTTTGTCATTTAAAACTATGAAACCTCGAATTGTAGGTATTTCAATCAAAACAACAGATATCACAAATATCGAAGTGGCATAAGGGTGTAGCGAAAGAGTTTTTTTGTAAAAAAATTTTTAATGAGAACTTTTGGTTTTCGAATGGCCATCATAAAGATTTTGTTTTTTATCGAAAAATTTAACTCAACCATAAAATTGCAATAGTACTAAGATTCATTTTAATAATTAGAATGAAATTGTGCTAAGATTCATTTTAATAATTAAGAAGGAAACTTTAGTGTAATTTACAGGTATAAAGCTAAAAAATAGTTTTCACATCACTATTTTTTATAAGCGACAAGCCTTTTTCCTAAAAATGGCTATTGGCACTAGGAAAAGCATCATTAGTAAATTACAATGGAGATAATATAATTAAAGAACTGTTTCATTTATTGTTAAAAAGTTGTCTGCGAACTTGTTGATCATGCAAACAGAACTAACATATATACTTAATTAAAGGCTAGAAATTTCTCACGAATTGTAAAGAGCAGAACATATCGACTATTTAGTGAAAATGTAAAGAAATGGCGACTTTCGGATCAATTTCCTTTGGATTTAAAAAATGAAATTAAAATATCTATATCTAAGAAAAGCACTAACTTTAATTGCCAATAGTGAGTTTTTTTTTTTGCAAGACAAGTATTTTTTGAGCAGCCTTAATGTACATTTAGAAGTATCAGAACGATTGTACAGGTGAAATAATTTGAATTTCTCTTTTTTTGGTAAATATTTTGCACATTTGGTGAAAATTTGTCCTTTCATCTAAAAAACTTGACTTAAAACATAATACAACCTAAAATTAGTAAAAAATCGTTTTATCACTTTCCTATGTGCCAGGCATGTTTTCAGATTACTCTTATGAAGAGCACTTAAGAATCAAATGTTTCCATGACGTCATCAGAATCTTATTATCCTTAAAATATGGCACCAAAGTTCACAAATGTTGCGAACATTTTCAACGATAAGAAGATTCACAATACGAACTAGAATTGATTTAAATATAATACACACCTTGAAATATTGATAGAAAAAGTGAAGTCAAATAAATAATATCAAACATACCATTTTTTAACATATTAGATTAATAAACTAAAAGAAGTTTTCCAAAGATTCTGAAAATAATTAATAATCTAATAGAAAATTTGTATTTGTTGACAAATATCTTGTATAATTTAAATTAAATTTCCTCTAATAAAAAAAGTGGATATGAAACAAAATAGAATCTTAAATAAATAAAATTTAGGGTTTTCTCTTTCCCGTGTAAAAAATATATTTTCATGTTTTTAGAATTTTAAAATATGAACAATACTTGAGAATAACACGTTTTTATAATTAAGTTAGAATCTTATCAATCTGATAAATATTGTGATTAAGTTCAACAACCCAGAGAGTATTTTCGTCGACAATACGATCCGGAATTCGAAACATTGAATTAAATATAATGAACATTTAGAATTATCCATGTAAAAATTACAGTGCAAAAAATAATATTAAATAAAAATTTTGTATAATTTCAGATTGTTTAAGTAAAAGAATCGTTATTTAACACAAGTTTTAAACTATGTTGCAAATTTTTAAGACATTGGCTATTCGGTCTAGAAAGCATACGAATAGCCACGACTTCAACATTAACTTTTTTCCAAATAGCAAAAACAGTAATTTGTTAAATGCAGGAATATAACTAAAAATGTGCAAAAATATGACCCCATAAAATAATTTTTGTCTCAAGAATGAATATTTAAGTTTAAAAATAGAATGCTCATAAACATTTTTGTTATAACTTATATTTTTGCTGTATGATAAAGCAGAGCCCATGTAAATAATTATTTATCAATACTAAATTATTATAACCTTCATGAAAATTTAACTATTAACGGTAATAATATAATTCTCGTTTACAGTTTCAAAAATTTATGACAGGTCACATCAAGATTTATTCATTATTGCTCGCTAGTTTGAGCGCGCTTGGAGCACGCGACTGTTAGTTCTCGCACTTCGCGCTTAATATTAGATTTACCTCGTGCTACGCACTCAGTTTTTGCATTACCCGCACATTTATGATCAGGCATTTTAAAATTAAAAATCGTCATATCAGCAACTGTGAGTTGGTAATTGTGAATTCTCGTTTGTTAAAGCTCCTTCGTCTTTAAAAAAGACATTCTAACCACGTATCTCGCGCTTGGCACTCGAGTTTGTCTAAAATGTAAACTTTTTTACAATATGTGCAACACTATTATATAAAATGTATTGCAACTAGCGGGTTTTTACCACTGTTAAGTATGTGAATTAATTCTATTTTTTTCGAATGTTTTTAATTAATAAATAGGAGTTCGCATGAAGGAAGAATAAGATTTCAATTCGCCCATACCTTGTTTATCCAAAAATACTAGCTAAACCTCAATGACATTAAATATGTAAGCTCTGAGCTATTTTATTTGTTAAAATTTACACTCTTATTTGAATCTGTGTCATATAAATAAATACTCTTATTGAATAAATGTTAAAATCAAAATTCTCGAATCTCTTTATTGATCAAAAAGGGAGCTTTCGCTTGCTTGAAAATGATAAGTAGTCCTAATTTCTACTTTTATATTTTTGTGATTTTTATTTGCAATTTCTCCTCAAATTCTCTGCAGCAATACTCAACGTAAGTACCTATAAATAAATAAATGATTTTTGCCAAGTTATAGTCTTTGTATTTCCTCTTAATTGAGCCTAAACTACACAGAGATACTGTTTTTGTTCCACTAAAGGGCATAAACGTATAGATGTCATAATTGAACCACTAAGGGTGCCATTGATATCGCCAGCGAATTGATTTTGATTGTTATCGTCAGGAACTTTGTAATATTTTTGCTCGGAAGTGAAATTAAATTATTAATAGAGTTTGCAATTGATTACATTTAATAATGGTTGATAATTGTTTGGCGTTTTCCAAGGCAACGCTCTGTAGCTACCGTTCGGGCTGTCACAGAATGAATAAAATAGCGATATCAATTCAAGAAAATCTAGGATCTGAGTCCCGTCTTGTTTCAAACACAGATTATAAGTAATTGAAAAATTTAGATGAAAGGATGAATTTATTGCAATGAGTTGGAGGTTTGACAAGTTTATTGTCAGTTATGGATCGAAGTTTTCAAAATCGCAAAACTTGCACCTTTGAAATATTTGAATATGACAACTTTTTATAAAGGGTTTTAATTTCTCAATAGAATTAATTTAATTTCTTCTTGTTCTTCCTTTCATGTGGGATTTACACCCCGATTTAAGAAATTTTGAATTTAAATTGTGGAATTCGAAACTAAATTCTGCTTCCAAATGTTACCAGCTCGCGAGCGCTCAAAGTACGCCAACGCCTATCATGCACTTTGAACTTTGCCTTGTCCGAGGATGACCGTGCAACGTATCTAAAAAGAGGATCATTTTGCTGGCCCCACCACCCAGGCAAATTTAACTTTTTTTCGGCCAAATATTTAGCGCAGAATTTGTTCAAATTTGCACAACCAAAATTAGAATTTGTGGATCACCGGAAGAAGGGTAATAGGTGGGGGGGGGGGGGGGGGGGGGGGGGGGGGGGGCAGCGCCAACAAATGAGGCAAAAGTGATTTTCCTTATAGCATGGCTATTATTTAACAATTTTAGTTCTACTTTGTACATGGTATTGTACACGGAAGAAACTATTAAATATTATTATTATCAATCCGGTTGTTATGCAGATTTCTTTAATTGGTACGGTAGAAGCATTGTGTAAAGTCCGTTTCTAACAAAATGTCAACGAATAACAGGTTATGTTACAGCTATCTCTATTTTTATTCAAAATAACTTATTCTTCATGTTGAATTTATTTTTAAATAATTTTTACCCTACCTAATCCTTAATATGAAATCTCTAAACGATATTGTCGATTTTGATTCGCTCACTACTCGATTTTCATTGCTATATGCGTGAGACATGAGTTATGAATGGGTTAGACAGAGTTGGAAAATATTGAAAAAATTGTCCCGATTGCTCGTTCTTTGATAGCTACACGCGTGCGAAAGGGACACTCGTGAGTCACCGTGAGTTAGACAGTAATGGAACGATACACGCGATTTCTTGAAGTTAAATGATTCCAACAGAGCTGGCTTGATCTGCGCTTGCTTGGATTTGAGTGACGTTCATTGGCTACGGTGCGCGTCTGTACTTGATTTTTAATAAGTACGCGAACTAGATCCAATGAACGACGCACAGTTCAAGCATGCGCAAGTATTCTTGGATCACTGTGGGGAATAATAATCGAATCAAATTTCGAGGTCGATAATACTTATCAACGCTTCTCATTTGCCACCACCTTTCCACCCGTACCCCTGCAATCGCAATACAGGGCATCTGCTTGTTATTTATGATCCAATTCTTATTTCAATTTAAGCCTCTCTGCTTGTTATTTATGATTTTATATTTATTTCAAGTTCGAAAAGAACATTTTAAAGCCTTCAAAGCATTTGAACGAGCTATCTGGACCATTAAATATATCTACCTGAGTGCCTGCGGAGAATTTCTCCGAGCTTCTCAGAGCCTTGAGAATCTTTAGCGTATACTCTGAGATTTCTATCGGTAGAGTTAGTATATTTTTAATCATAAGTTAATGCTTAATCTATTATTTGTTATTAATATAAACATTAACATTAAATAATATTTCTATGAAGCATGGAATTTGTCATTAAAGTCCGTTGCTCGTGGAAAATGCGATAATAACTTTTGAAATTTTGAGGTTAGGAATTAATTTTTGAATACAAAAGCGAACTGCTGGTCGCAGGATTAGATAATTTTGACCACTTTAATGTAAATATTCCGTATATATCTACAAAAATCTATCAAATATTATTTTTTGCTATAAAAGGTTACGAAAATGTACTACAAAAACTTTAAGAAACTTAAGCTTTTACTGAAATTCTTCTTACAAATTACACAAAGATTTCATTCAAATTTATAAAATTTTTGGTGAAAAAACCGAAACTATTTTAATCAGGATTAAAATAAAAAATAGCTTTTTATTTTTTCATCTTCCGTCTTTTTGACAAATTTGTTTACTGCGAGCACTTCGCTCTTGAATTGTAAATGTAATATTAACCTCAAAATCTCAATAGGTTGCTACCGCATTTTTTATCAGCAATGAAATTTTATAACAAATTCAATGCAGCATAACTAAAAATACACCAATGTTACACTAACTTTACGCAATATCAGAAAAGTACCATTAAACTTCTTGCACTGGACCTTTTAACAAAAAAGATGAAATTTCAATCACAAGGATTAATTTTTAATTAAACAAAATTGGTTAAAAACAAATAATAGCATTATCAACTTAATTAATTTTCAATTCAAGAACAATATTATAAAAAGAATTTAAAATAAAATAGAATTTACTTATAACCAGGCAGGTTCTACACAATATTTAGCAGAATCTCTCAGCTATTAAAATTCTTTTATCGTAAATTATGCAAGACTCTTTTTTACCGATCTGAGACAAAAAAATATAATTTGGGCATCTATGTTAAGAATAATAAAAAACAGATTAATTTTTCACTCATAAAATAATTTTTAACAAAAAAAATGAAGTTTTAATTAAAACAAATTAACTTGACTCCAAATAGTAAAAGTTTTGGCAAAAAGGTCGAATTTTTAATCACAACGATTAATTTTTAATTAAACAAAATTTTCTAGAAACAAATAATAGAATTATCAACTAAATTAATTTTCCATGCAAGAACAATATTATAAAAAGAATTTAAAATAAAATAGAATTTACTCATAACCATGCAGGTTCTACACATTATTTAGCAGAATCTCTCAGCGATTAAAATTCTTTTATAGTAAATTACGCAAGATGTTTTTTCCGATCTGAGACAGAAAAAGTCAAATTTGGGCATCTGTGTTAAGAATAATAAAAAACAGATTAATTTTTCGTCCATAAAATAATTTTTAACTAAAAAGATGAAGTTTCGACAAAAAACTATCAAATTTTAAACAAAAATAGCAGAATCTCTCAGCGAGTAAAATTGTTTTATAGTCAATTATGCCATACGTTTTTTCCCATATAAAACAATAAAAATTCGAATTTGGACATCTATATTAAAAGTTATATAAAACAGATTAATTTTTTACCCATAAAATTAATTCTGTACAAAAGACGATGAGTTTTTAACCAACAATGGTATAATGAAAATTTTCCTTAAAGACATTAATACATAGTTGAAGTTTCAAACAAACAGATGGATTTTTAACCAAGAAGATTAATTTTATATAAAAAAGGACGATGTTTGAAACCAATAATTAATTTTTCAACACAAAAATATCAATTTGTAATTCAAAGTTTCACATTTTTACCGAAAATGGGAGAGTTAAATTTTTAGTTAAAGAATTCAATTTTTAACAAAAGAAACAGAATGTGCAACTTAATAGTTTTGTTCTCAATCACTAAGATGAATTTTCAAACGAGAAGACTAATTTCCAAATAGTTCAATCTTTAACGAAAAAAGATCGATTTTAAATCATAAGGATTGATTTTCTACCAAAACATAAAAATTAAAAAAATTGAATTATTAAATACACGAGATCAATTTTCAATTTAAAACATCGATTTTCAAACAAAAATAGTAGAATCGAAATTTCTTTAAAAGAAATTTGTTTTTAACAAACTGAAAAGGATTTTTTTTAAATAACTCAATCCTTAATCAAAAATAATAATTTTCGAACAATAATATTACATTTCTGCAAAAAATTACGAATTTTTTACAAAATGTAGAAAGTTTCAAACAAAATATATGATTTTTATCTAAAAAAGTATAATTTTTTAACCAAAAGTAATATAAGTAGATTTTATCATTATAGAAATTAATGAAAAAAAGAAATTTAAAGAAAATAAGTGAATTTCCAATCAAAAAGGTTCGTTTTGAACCCAAACAGATGAAGCCTCAATTATGAACTTAATATTGAAAGGAAAACTAAATAGTTCAGTTTTTAGTTAAAAAAAATAATTTTCGAATTAAAGAAGTGGAATTAAAAAAAAAGCTGCGTTCTCTACCAAAACAGATTGCAATTAGAAATATCAATACGTTTTTTACCAAACATGGAAAGTTAAATTTTCACTTCAATAAATTAATGTTGAGACAAAAGAATTGTCAGAAAATGGTTGAATCCTAAATCAGCAAGAAGAATTTTTAAACAAGAAGATTAATTTTATGCTAAAAAAGATGAATTTTTAACAAAATCCATAAATTTTTAAACTTTTTTACCAAAAATGTCATAGTTTAAGATTTTGTTAAAAAAAATTAGTTTTCAACAAAAAAAAAAAGTGTTATAAAAATTATTTCAGAGGAAATCGAATCCATTTACCATTAGGTAAATTCTGCAATTCAAGTCTTTGAATCGATCAAGAATTAAAAAAGAAGAATTCTCAATGAAAACGTAGTGGCGGATATCTTAAAACAAAAAGAAAAGATTTTCGACGAAATATTTACATTTTTAACTAGAGTTGAATTTTCGAACCAGCATGTAAATTTTTAACAAAGTAGTTGACTTTTTAACCTGTAAATATGAATTTTAGATAGAAAATGTATTATTTGAAATTTCAGCGAATGCAGATGCTGCCAAGAGATGCTTTGTAAAATAGTGAAACGAATTTTCAATCATGAAGATTAATTTTCTATAAGAAATTCAAATTTAAACCCAAAGTAGTAAAATTACTTTTTTACACAGACAATTAATTTATTTCCGAAAAAAAAGGAATTTAAAACAAAAAGTAAATTTTTTAACCAAAGAGATGAATTTTTAACTAAAATTATGAATTTGTCAACTAGAAAGACGAATTTTAAACAAATAAAGAATTGCCAGTTAGGAAATAAACAAATTTGTTCCACTTCTTAAACTTTTACGTCAAAAGACTATTTTTCTGTAAAAAATTTATAACAGCTTGACCCTCCATCTACCACCATCAACCAAATTTCTTACAACACCTTCACCCCACATGATAATTTTTCAAATAGTTATTTGTTGAAAGTGTTATTTTGAATACAATATTTTATTAATTTTAATGTAATTTGAAATTTAATAATTATTATTTTAATTTTAAACAAAATTTTTATGTTTTTCATAAACTTTAATGTGATAAGTCCAGGGGAAAGTGGGAGACTTAACTAAGCCTGATATTCGAAAATTGGCAGAAATTTGCCTTATAAAGTAGTGTAATGATTTGGTATAAATCGGAATAATTAAACAGTTATTACTACAAAGTTTATGACATTGAACGCATGAACTAATGTTGGGGAGACTTAACCAAGATTTTCAGGGAAGAGTTTACCAAGTGGCAACAATCTTATTACATGTGTTTTTAAACATATAAGGTCATTGTTGATTATTACAATGCGCGTTCAAAAATTTTACTGTATTGATTTATCAAAATTTTGGTGTAAAAATGCAAAGTTAATTATTTAAAGAATATGATTATCATCAACGTGAGCTTCAATCGTAGTAAATGCTATTCATCAATATTAGATGTAAATTAATATTTGATAAAAAAAGCTCATTTATAATAAAATAGTTCATTTTCAACCTAAAAATAAAGAATTCGTTGAAATCATATTATAAAATATTAATTATAGTTTCAGATACAGCATTCATCCCTTCGTGTCTTGTATTATTTTATACTAATACTTTGTAACATTCATTAAATATGTATAACATAGAGGAGATAGGCTTTTCATTTATTCTTTTTCATAAAAAGATAAATAAGCGCGTTGTGGCGCGCGAAAGACTACTAGTTTCTTAGAAAAACGCTGGCGGGGACAGCGAAACGTTTTGCTGGCCCCGACATGATCCAAAATGAACTTTATATGGGTGCATTTTTTGTTTTAATTCGTTCAAATTTGTGCAACCAACTTCAAGCTCTAAAAAACAACTCTCTGTTAGGAAAACGTCAAATCGGATGCAGCGAAACATACCGCTGGCCCCGACATTTTCCAAAATTAACTTTAGATAGGTGTATAATTTTCGTCTTAATTTGTTCAAATTTGCGCAACCAACTTAAACCCCTATGAACTACCCCCTGGGAAAACGTCATTCTTGAAATTTGGATCAAATTGTTGAATTTCTAAATACAAAAGGCCAATTTTTCATAATGAATAATACCGTCACATTTGAGTTCAGAAAAGTTCAATTTAAAAAAAAATTTAACTACATACTTCAATTTTCAACAAAGAAAATAAATTTATACCAAAATATCTCGTTTTTAACCAAACAGATGAATTTCATGAAGAATTTTTTACCAAAAGTGTAACATTCAATTTTTCAGTTTAAAAGATTTAAAAGAGAGCGAACTTGCAACGAAAGCGTAAAATAAAAAGAAAAGAAAGTAGTTAAATTTTGAACAAAAAAAAAACAGGCAATTTTTTAATGAAAAGTTGAATTTAAGATAAGCTGATGAATTCGCGTCTAAGAAGATTGTTCAGTTTATAGAATTAATAGATAAATGCGCAGTTAAAAATAAAATTTCGAAATAAAGCCACATTTTCAACTGAGAAGAATAAAGTTTTACCAAAATACTGGAAGATTCAACTAAGAAAGATGAATTTTTACCATTCTAAAGATAACAAAAAAAGTATTTTTAACAAAAAGTTAAGATTTTAAATGAGAAGGCGAATTTGTAGCAAATAAGAATGATGTTCTAACAGAATAGTTAAAATATTAACAATATACATTAATTTTTTTATCAAATTCTTAATTTTTTAAATAAGAAAGATTAAATTTATCAGGAAAAAAGCTGCTATCTATTATCTGTTGTATTTAAAAAGTAAAATTTTTACAACAAATAACAATTTTTTAACAAAAATCCTTAAAAAATTTCCTAAAAAATTTTCTTAAAAGATAATATTGTAGAAATTCTTCTCACTGTACGTAGTACACAATATGGGGAAATGAAAAACACTTTTTTATTTGCAAATGAATTGTTTATTTATTTGATTGAATGTACATAATTTCCAGAAGAAATATGGAAATCTACATTTCCAGAAATATATGAAATTATATCATTAATATAATTAAAAATTCATTTAATGAATTATATAGATATATGCTTTTATATTGATATATCTAAAAATTTGCAAGTTTTCTTATAAAAGAAATGACGTGGGTGTTTTGAGCTCTCTTCCGTGGGCATCTGCTCTTTCTAAAACTGCGTGATAGATACGCATGGTTCCTGGAATCGTTATGAACAAGCGGTCGACGACAAATGTAATATGTTCTTCCGGATCGTATGGCTCGAATTCTTCAGAGTTTACATACTCTACATTGTTTAACATTAGCTCAACTGACTTCGGAAGATGCTCAGTGTTATTATGACCAGGAGTTCCCGTTCTTGCTATAAGGTAATCCGAATTATAATGAACGTGATCCCAGGTATGTACGACAACTTCATAGCCTCGAAAATTCTCATGCGATTGTACCATCCAGGGAGGATCATGCTCAACAATGCGGAGATCATCAGCAAAAATAAAGCCATTTGACATTTTCACCGCAACGAAACTGCGTCCTACGGCAACAGTACCTAGTTTTGTTGGGAAGAAATAAAATGTGTAAAGTTTCTGTAGACTACTACACTCTAACTTCATAACTCCAAAGATACGAGAAGTTCGAAAATCGGAAGCTCCAAAGATTCGACCATGGAAGGGGCTCCTACTTCTGTAACATTTAGATTTCGGGGGTAATGCGTGAGAACATATACTGGCCCATTTCGCACACGCGCACGTCGAATTCAAGGGAGGGTGCATCTGCGCGCGTTTAACCCTCAAGTAATGCAGGGGAAGGTGGGGACATTCCTCTCGCTCCTTTGGAGTCGGGATCCTCGTATCTGTGGAGCGCTAGTATCTTTGGAGTTCGTATGTTTGGAGTTTAAGTTAACTTTATTGCTTGATTGAGTTAATCTGGGTCTGATGCTTAGGCTATAAAACTTATTGTTTCACACCCGTGTTTATTCTCAAAAGAGTACACCGATTCTGGGAATATTGACCGAGTTTCATCTCAGTACATTTCTTTGCTTGCATCTTTCTGAAATCATACGTCTCTGTTGTCAGACATGAGCCATGGCGCAGTGATAAGCCCGGACTTTGTTGCACATTAAATCGACCCTCACCCACTCCGCCATCCAGCAACCTCTCTAGGATCCCCTAAAGAGGAGACGGCCAGGTAGGGTGTGTAAAGTAGTCCTTCTGAGGTAAAATGTTAGGGGTCCAAATTCACTGCACTACTCGGTTTGTCTCTAAGTGTACGTGTATATTTAGAAGTAACTAGCCTCTTTTGAGTGGCCCCACCGTTTAAGGTGGGTTCTGAACTACAAAAGCCTCGGTAGGAATACGAATGAAAAATTTCTCTTGGCACTGGTGCAAGAATTGCTTAGATGCCTTAGTAGAGGTCGAAAATATTACGCAATAACGTTATTTTATTAGGCTTTTCTATATAGGGAACATACCTTAATTATGTAAGGATGCTTTCTTACAATTTAAAAGACACGCAAACCCCCACCCATTGTTGGATTTTTAAAATTTTCGTGCATTGGAAAAAATTTACATCATAAAATATATTACGAAACATTTTATATAATGTACCGTGTAGAATTTGAAAAAATAAATTTAAACCTAATATACCAACTATTTTCCTTGTGAGCGAAATTTCAAAATATTTTCAGATATTTGAAAGAATTTCAACTGTTTTCAAAAGATTCGGAAGGACTCCCGTGAATTTAGAAGATTTCAATGAACACCATCATGTTTCAAAAAAGTATAGGCATTTGAGGATTTTATTAATTTTTAGATATTTTAAGGGACTTTTCAAAGTTTTTATATGATTGCAAAGCATTTCTAGGGAAATGCAAATTTTTTAACATATCCGAAAAGAAATATTTCAGAAAAATTCACAGGATTTTAAAAGGATCTTTAATCTTTATAATGTTTAAAGAATTTGAATGGATTTTAGAGTATTTCAAAAGATAAAAAGTATTTTAAAGAATTTTGTAGAATGTCAGCAGACGTTACTAGACTTTTAATTGTTTGATGGAGTTTCATGAGGTTTTAGAAAATCTTACCAGATTTAAAAATGTTTGCAAATATTTCAAGGATTTTAAAGAATTATGAAGATTTCAAGTGATGTCAAGCGATTTCAAGAGTTCTAAAAGATTTCACGGGATTTCAAAATCTTAGCAAAGATTCTTACAATTTTGAGGTATTTCATCCAAATAAGAATTCTTAATATTGTCAAGACGTAATTAATGGAGGTTTTGGTATGACTATTTCCATTTTTAAAAAACGTTTTAAATAACTTATATTATAGAGCACTTAGTCAAATATTCCATTATCGTGATTCATAAAAATTTCTTATATTTTATTATAAAAATTCATTTCAAACCAATTAAAAGAAGAATTTTCATATAAGCTATATAAATTTACAGCCAAATATGTAAGACTTTAATTTTCAATGAAAAAAGGAGATTTTAAAATAGGTAATTTTTCATTTAAAGACAGGATTTTCTACCGAAATAATCAATAGTTAAGCAATGATATTAATTTTCTAGAGAAGAGTCAAACTTGCAAAGGAATACATCCATTTTTAAGAGGGTAGTTCAATTTTAAACTGAAAAAATAAATTGTCTTCAAAAAACCCCATAGTTCAACTTGTATTTTAAGAATTTAATTTTCTTAATCACCAAAAAAAAATCTGCAACACAATACCTGAATTTTGCTCCCAAGAAATAAAGTTTCGACAAAAAATGTTAAATAAATTACACAAATTTTCATCCACATTCTTACACTTTTGAGTAAAAAAGATGAATAGTCATCAAAAAATGAAATCCTTAACTTGGAAAATAAGAAGCTAAAATAAAACAAAAATAAAAAGTTTCCAACTAAATTAAAAAATTCGCAATAAGTAAATAAATTTCGAACAAACATAATAAACCTTCAACCATGAAATTGTTTTTTAAGAAAGTATTGTAACATTCAGCTAGGTAATTGAGGTTTCAATCAAGAATATCAAGGACGGTGCCCTGTGCATTTTTGGATTTTAGTACAACCCGAGAAATTTTAGACGATGAACACAGATTAATGATAATTAAGCAAGGATATTCACGACGGCCCTCTATACATTTCTGATTTTTTGCGCTTTTCGTAAGTCGTATCACAAGGTGAATTTTATGTACAAATACCGAGACATTTTCGGCGAACCCGTAAAGATTTTTTTTAAAATTAAGATGAAAGATAAGATCCTAAACGCTGGCTCTTTTAGATTTGTAATAAGCTGGTTATATAGATTGCCCCTGGACTCTTAAATTTAATCATTCGTGAATATATTTAGCAGTTCACGAATGATTAACGAAGTTTCCCGAGAATCAGCGAGGAATAAGAAACTAAGCGATGATGACGGAAAAAGGTCAGTGGGTAGGAGGACCCGTGAAAGTAAAGGCCTAATGAAGAGGGGTCTGTACGTCTTCCTGATAAAAATTGCTCGATGTGAATTCATTGGTGTTTGGAGTGGCTGCGGCCCGAGAGAAAATATATATCTTTCGCGGGGACGCTAGTAAAAAATAAAGGTTCATCATCCCCTGAAATATGGGTGAGAGAAATCACCACGATCGTTCAGCTGCAAGGGAGAGCCTGAAACTTCACCATCGCTAGTCCAGCCATCGTCCGAGGTATTTCTTAAATGTAAGGACTGCGAGTCCCGGTGATCATTTGTTTTAATGCAAAAAGAGATAACTGTTTATACAGAAGCTCGTAGCTCACGCAAAGTTTGAGTCTGAAAAGTTGTGAACTAGTTTCAAGTCAGGGGATTGTGGTTGTCGGATTATAACGATTAGCTTACAGTTTCTATTTTGAAATACTCAACTATTATAATTTTTTAAATGAAGTCTTTTCTATTTGTTTTCAATGCAATAAACAAGGTGTCGAGCTGAAATTAGATTGAGTATTATTATTGACTTCACCTACTTTCATCATGATGTCTCTTATAAGAACGCCACCTGCTTCAACTCGATCAGTTCAAATGGCGCCCAACCCAAATGAAAACCAAGTTTCAGAAATGACATCCAGGTAAAATCGCGAAAAAGAACACAGTTTACTGCGACTACAAACTGACGATTCTGATAGAATTGAGAAATTTAAAATAGAAAGAACAAGCTCTATAAATAAAGATATAATCGATCATGTTGACGCGGAAGTTTTTATTAAAAATAATAACTATATATCGTGAAATGGATCTTGAAGTGAGTATCAGATAAGTTCAATGCATGAATTAAATGAGATTTTGCGTTCTATCAAAGATACATTCAGGGGGTTTCAGTCTATGTAGAAAAAAACAAGTAAAATGCGAAATTCTGAGTGGTTCAAAGGGTTAGAATAGATATTCCAATTCCAACTTTGTATTATGAGTATAACAGCAATCCCATGGAATTTGTATGAGAACTTAAACGATATTTAAAAATTAAAAACATTCCAGGTGATGCTGAAGCTCTCATCATAAAAAGTGTATTGGAAGGAAGAGCAAAATTATGGTACTTCGCGAATATTTCAAGTTGGGAAAATTTTTATCAATTCAGAACGGATTTTTTGGCAGCGTTTTTTTTTTCTTACAATATAAAACAGAATTGGCGAATGAATGGAGAAGCTGCAAATTTTTGCGAAAAGATAACATTTTCGTGCAGTGTTTTCATGAGCAAGTCAAACAAACTCAATATTTTGATCCACTCTTGCCAGAATATTCGAGAAATTATGAAATTATTCGAAAATTTCCTCAGAGAGTTTAAGACGTGATGGCTTTGGTGAAAGTAGAAATCGCGATAGGAATTGGCGCGAAAGAGATAACTGGAGACGCGAGAGTAGGCAAAGCTTGAAGAAAGATAACCGTGATACCCGGAATAAACAGTCTCGCGTCAAAGATAAACATTACAAGGTTTCCGACATTAACGAAGAATTCGAAGACAGCTATAAGTATAGCTCGGATTCCGAATAAAATTCTGAAATAGACGAAATTTTTGACAGGAATGATTTAAGATACTAAACGACTTCAATTACGGTCCGACTGCATGTTGATGTCGCGGTAACATAATAAAGGATCTATCTTTAGAAATTGAGGGCGAACTTGATAATGAATTTATTAAAGACTGTAAATCAAAGAAATATAGATGGCCACTAATCAATGTAAAATGCGAAGATAAAAAAGTACAAGTAGTGTTAGATACAATTTCTGAAGTTGAGTGTACGAGGGTGGATTGATAAGTTTCCGGCCTGACCAAGAAAAACAACGTTTTTAAGAATTTTTTCTTATTTCTCAACATAATCTCCTCCAAGGCTGATACATTTCTCATAGCGGTGTTCTAGTCTAGTAATGCCATCTCTATAGAATGATTCGTCAAGCT
>NC_046658.1:171211785-171229665 GCF_010883055.1 Belonocnema kinseyi | reverse complement strand
ACAAGCTATCTAAGGA
This sequence comes from Belonocnema kinseyi, assembly GCF_010883055.1. NCBI lineage: Eukaryota > Metazoa > Arthropoda > Insecta > Hymenoptera > Cynipidae > Belonocnema > Belonocnema kinseyi. Next base: position 171,229,649 of record NC_046658.1, on the reverse strand, counting down.
TGATACTATAGAACGCCACCTCAAGGTAGGCCTAGTGGCGCCATCTCTTGGTCAGGCCGGAAACTTATCAATCCACCCTCGTATATCGCAGGATTTCTTTAGCAAATTAGATCAAAATATAACTATGACTTTGCTAGTGACAAATATAACGCTTTCAAGTGCTTTTGGGAATAAGTCTTATATCATTAAAAAACAAGTCATGCTCCAATTAAAATTAGGAAATCAAGGAATTGAAGCAATTTTATTAGTAGTTCAAAAACTAAATTTCGAAATTATGTTAGGTATGAATTGGGGTGCAAAAAATAAAGTTTACATTAAATATTTAAATTTATCCGAACATCGATGACATCTAACAGAAATACGAAGGGAAAACAGTTTACTTTAGTAAAGATTTAACGCAGGGTTTTTTCCAGATCCCTTTAAAAAAGGAATCGAGAAAATATACGACCCCTGTATTCGAGGGGAAAACTTATTAATTTTGTGGAGTACCATTTAGAATTAAGACCGCAAGTAATGGTTTTGTGAGAGGTTTGAAGACGGTATTAGGAAGTGAGTTTAGCGAGTTTCTCACAGGTATGTAGACAATATTTTGATTACATCACAACCCATTGACTAACTTCTCGAATATTTGGATGATATTCTCGTGTGATTAGGACGAGTTGGGTTAACAATTACATTAAAGAAAACATCATGGTGTAGGGACGAAATAAAATTTCTAGGTTTTGTACTAACCCCTAAAGGCATAAAGCCCGATCCCGAATGAATAAAGGCAATAATGGACATTCCCTCCCCAAAAAATAAAAAAGAACTGAAAAACATTTTTGGAACTTGTGCATACTACAGAAGGTTTGCGAGAAAATATTCAAATTATCTAGACCCATTCCGCGATATCCTGAACCAGGAAACTAGATTTAAATGGACTGATAAAAGTGAGCCGGCAGTTGATGAATGAAAGCATAACTTTCTCGATGCTGTGTCACCATCTCATTACATGATAAGTCAGCCATTCTGTCTTCAGGCAGATGCATCTAAAAAAAGAGTTAGTGCAATACTATTTCAAAAAGAAGATAACGACTGCGAAATAATTGTTGCGCTTACAAGTAGATGTTTATCAGTTCAGGAGATTAACTATACGATAACGAATTTAGAACTGCTATCAATTGTCTATGGCCTAATTAAATTTAAAAAATACTTTCTCGGAACATCATTTAAAATATATACTGACCGCAAAGCACTGACGTTTTTACTTGAGACACAATTCTACAGTTCAAGTTTATCAAGATGGTCAACGCTAATCCAAATATTCTCTTTTGTAATCATTAATTAAAGGGGTGTTGAAAATGCGACAGCAGACTATCTTAGTAGGGTCGTACAAAAACAAATAATACTATAAATAAAATAAACGAAAATGAACGACAATTAATCAAAATAATTAAAGATCTCTCGGCAATCCAAAAGAGTAGTAAAGATATAAGTCAAATTTACGAAGACCTAAAATCGGAAAAAATTGCGGAAAACTATAAGTTAGAAAACAATGTAATTTGCCATAAAACTAAAGTGTTGAAATAGCGGGCATTGATACCGAGACAAACTAGAAATAAAATAATTGAACTTTTGCATAAATAGATAGGACACGCGGAAGTACAAAAGATTCCGTGGAAAAAATATGTATACTGGAAAGGTTTCGGAAAGAACGTCAAGAGGCGAATAAAAACTTGTGACCGATGTCAAAAAACCAAAATTTATAAATGGAGAGAGAATTTAAACCAATTATACCTCAAAATCCAAATGAATTGATAGCTGTAGATTTCTATGGCCCACTGCCTACATTGAGATCAGGGAGGAAGTATCTATTTGTCGTTAAGGATGTTTTTTCTAAACTCGTTATGCTATATCCTATCAAGAAAGAAAATACTCAAGCGTGTTGGGTAAAATTAACTGACCATTATTTTAAACAAAATTCAAAACTCATACAGATTACATCAGATCATGGCACGCAATTTAATTCGCGAAAATGGAAGAAAACGTTAAGTGATTTGGCGATAAAGGTCTGTTTCTCCAGAATTCGCCATCCTCAGTCGAATCACGTTGAAGGAACAATGAGAAATTTAGGTAGATTTTTCGGGGCATATTGTTCATAACGCCATACCAACTGGGCAAAATATGTTGATAGAATATAAAACTGGATTAATACAGTTACCAATGACAGTACCGGGCTTGCTCCATACGAACTACATTTTGGAGTGCCCACAAAAGATGAGATAGCAAGAATATTGCACATATCGGATAAATCTCTCACTCCTCGTGAGATTCAACTTAAAAATGCACGAGAGAGAATGGAAAGAAGAGCAAAGGCAAGATCAAAGCAACAAACGAAAATTTCTAAAGTAAAATTACAGGCTAATGACTTGGTTTTTCCCAAAGTCCCACATATCTCGAGCGCAATTAGAAAAGAAGTAGAAACTAGTAGAGATAAAAAATGAGAATAAAATTAAAGGAATCTTGAATAGGAAAGATTTAAGGAAATATTACGTGCGAAATGATTAAAATCCTCAATTCGAGAAAGAAGGCTAACATAAATGTGAATAGCATTTTATTTATAAAAAGAATAATCGAAAACATAGCTTTAATGACACAAGTATGTACCAGTTAAGAAGAATCAAGGAATTGTCACCAGAAGGACGACAGACCGGATCAGGGCGTTTTTCAAATTTTCCCGCCTTGTCAAAATTTTGAAAAGGGGGATTGTGTAATTAGCTGTTCATGTAGATCGCCCTTAGACTCATAAATTTTATCATTCGTGCATATATTTTGCAGTTTACGAATAATTAACGAAGTTTCCGGAGAATGTGCGAGGAATAAGAATCTAAGCGATGATGACGGGAAAAGGTCAATGGGTATGAGGACCTGTGAAAGTAAAGGCCTAATGAAGATGGGTCTGAACGTCTTCCTGATGGAAATTGCTCGGTGTGAATTCATTGGTGTTTGGAGTGGCTGCAGCCCGAGAGGAAACATATATCTTTCACAGGGACGCTCGTGAAAGATAAAGGTTCATCATCACCTAAAATAAGGGTGAGAGAAATCACCGCGATCTTTCAGCTTCAAGGGAGAGCCTGAACCTTCACCATCGCTAGTCCAGCTATCGTCCGAGGTATTTCTTAAATGTAAGGACCATGAGTCCCGGTGATCATTTATTTTAATGAAAAAAGCGATAACTGTTTAGACGGAAGCTCGTAGCTTTCGCAAAGTTTGAGTCTGAAAAGTTGTGAGCTAGTTTTAAGTCAGGGGATTGTGGTTGTCGGATTATAACGATTACCTTACAGTTTATATTCTGGAATATTCAGCTATTATATTTTTTTAAATAAAGTCTTTTCTTTTTGTTTTCAGTATAATAAACAAGGTGTCAAGTTGAGATTATATTGGGTGTTATTATCCACTTCGCCTTCTTTCATCATGATGTCTCTTAAAAGAACGCCACCCGCTTCAACTCTATCAGTTTAACTTCCGGGCTTTTCCTATAATTTGCGACTCAACTATTGGTTTGAACGTTTTTTAAGATTTGGAATGTCTTGTTTCAAGACCGTGTTTGATTATATAAAAATTTTATGAATATAAAGTTTGATATTATATTGCGCATACCATGCAAGAACAGGAATCCAGCAAATGTGATGAAGAGAATAACAGCAGTATCCCTCATTTTTTCGAACAGAAAAGTAAACGACTAGACTCAATTTAAAAATTCATTGTAAAGAGTACCTTGATAAGTGCCTTATATTTATACTAACTTTTATGACTTCCAAATGACACGTGTAGGTCCTCGAATTAAATTAGAGATTGTAATATGTGAAAAACAAGAACTATAATCTTTCTCGTTATTTTCTGATGTCTTATGTGTAACAATGGAAATAAAGATAACAAATTGATCCGCTTGAAAAAAGCTGACGTTTTTCAAACGGGTTCTTTGTCGAACAAATAATCTGAAGTAAACATAAGAAACAGGAGATAAGATGGCAGTCGTTTTTTTTATAATTTAAAAATTTTATTTTTTCGCTTTTAATCATTTGTATCATTAAAAAGAAATTACTAAATTCAATATCAGAACATATTTATCTCAAATTTTGCAGTTTATATTTAAGTCACAGAATAAATTGTCACTTAAATATGTATTTCACTGAATTGACAAAAAATTTTCTTAACAATGTTATGAGTATTTCAATTTGGTTTATAAGTCAATTGAAATTGAATGTTTCGAGAATAAGCGCCCTCATTTTGTTTATTATGAACTTTTTACCAATCTTCCAATGGATTTCAAAAGCCACTAGAAATTTCGTCAGAATAAGAACTTTATTGAACCAATTAAAAGGTATACTTGCGACGCTTGTAAATAGGCTACGTCATCGCAACATACAATACAACACCACTTTACCAAATATTGTTGTATCTATTGGTCAATTGATGGCTCTTTTTAGGCATCTTTTCCATAGTTTTTTAATGCGTGTCTATTTTTTATCCATTTTAAAGTTTCAAGTTTATGTTTTAATTACTAATTTTATTTCTGGATTCATCTATCTTTGTTAGCAACTGTAAAAAAATTACAGAATTACAGTATTTTTGATCGATAAAGTGTTTCTGAGGGTAGATAGTTGAGCCTCCCATTTTTTTTCTTTGTAATTATATCGACTTACTGCAATACACTACAGAGTCCACAATTCACAGAAACCCAATTAAGTATCTTATATCTCATTAGTAAAACTTTTATCCTTAGCTTGTGCGCTCTATTATTATCAGTTATTTTCTGGAAAACAGTATGAAGCTGCGTTTTTAATTTGACTTCTCGTTATAGTATAAATTCTTGTCTTTAGTATAAAATGAAAATTTGTTTATTATCGAAAGCGTTCTATAAATGGGTGAAACAAGTAACGTATTGTTATTGATAGGTGATATGAATATTAATTTACGCTGTCCGAATGTAAAGATCGGAACTCGAAATAAAATGTTATGTAGCAAATATATACCTATAAATTTTTCTTATAATTTTCAACACCAAACTAAAAACCATGTAACCGTATCGTTTCTAAAATGCGAATAATGGATTGTTTACCTAAAACTTGAGAAATTCAAATTAGATTAGAATCAAACTTAAAATCCTATTTAACGTCCAATAATCAGATTGATCTTTAGAATTCCTGAAAATAAAACTAAGAATCCAACGACTCAATTTGGACAAGCAACATATGATGATCGTGTAGACAACACCAACTTCTTTAAACTTATCTAAAGGATCCTTGAAAAAATTTATTATTGCATCCATTTTAACTGGCATGCGAAAAATAGTATGAATCTTCAATTTTTCAACATAAATTCAATAGTTTACAAAATTTCACCACAAATTGGTAGAATAAAAGTATTCGAAGAACTCTATTCCTTTAATTCTTTTTTATTATCTGCAGGAAAAATATTTCTGTGTTGGTTTTTGATTTGTTGAATTATAACTCTTATATGTTTTTCGATTAACTGTTGTGGGTAATGATTTAGAAAAACGATATTCCTAAGAACATTTAAATATCTTTGGTGATATAAAACGCGGGGCAAACCTAGAGCTCTATCAAGCAAGGTTTTGTTTACTGTAACTTTTGTTTTGAAAGAGATGAGCAGAAAATAAATAACAATTCTGCATGAATATGTACTTTTCCCAGACCAATTAGCAATAACATTAAAATTATGATCCTTAATTACTTCTATGTCCAAAAACGGATTTTATTTAACTTATTTTCTCTTTCATGGGTAAATTGAAATTTGGGATGAAAACTGTTGAAAGAATCGACAGCCATCTGCAACTTTGCGAGAGGAACACATACTAAAAAATCAGAATAATGGATAATTATTTCCAGTGAAATCAGAGAAATTACTGAACAAATGTGAGTGCTAAACGTTTGCCTATAAAGAAATTTATTGGCTATAAAATAAGTTGAGATACTGAAAACCATCCTTTTGATAAAATCTTTATGACATAACCGAGGACACGATTTAATATTGTCATACCTATTTAAAATTGCCTTGTTGAAATAATTCAAGGGGTATACTCAGAAAAATAGCAAAAACAACGAAAGAAATCATTACATAGTCATGCGGAACCGTTTTTGAAATGATAAATTTTGAATTCCCAGCTAGTTTTAATTTTTTTGAAGTGGCGATAAAGTCTTTAAGAATAAAATTAAAGTTTTGTACTAGAATTTGAGTGGTGGTATTATCACTTGAAAAAACTACTCTCAAAGGATAGCTATCTTTGTAAATCGTTCTCAAACCATAACGTCTGTCAAGGATTGTGTCTTTATAATTAATTTCAGTCTTTCTTATATATTTTCCTAAAAGTCCTTTTTTTCTTCAATTGTTAAGCATCTTGAAAGGATTTCTTTTTATTTGTTATAACGGATTTTCATTTAAGAAATCAAAATTAACATAATTGGAAAGTATTTTTCTACATACCTAACATAATCTTATTTATTCCTACAATGAGTAATAGTGCCTTTATCAGCATTCATACAAATTTTATCATGGTTCTTTTTAAGCAAACTTTTCGTTATCATGAAACCTTAAGAAACCTTACGATGGAAAAAAATATTTGATTAAGGAAAATCAGATGCTTCAAAAGAGCAATGATTTCATCTTGTTGTAGTTGTAGGTGGTAGTAATTACTTCCAACTCTAGGCAGCCAAAATAAAATTTAGGAAATTTAAATAAGATTAAAATCAAATTAAAAATTATATTTAATGTCCAATAATCAAGTTAATGTATAGAATTCTTGAAAGTCAAACCAAGAATACAACTACTAAAATTGGATAACCACCATGAAATGCTTCTATAGTGATTAGGAAAAAGGTATTTTTTCTGAAAATGACAAGAAAATTGACAAAACTAAAAAAGAGGATTGAAAATTAGAAAGTGATCAAGCATTTTATGGTATATATCCGAATTTGGTCTTTAGATTCTTGGATTTATTTTCAGTAATTCTATATATTAAACAGATAACTTCCATCCTCCTTAAACACTAGAAATGTCAGAAAACCTTTTTTGTATCCTTGCTAATCTCTTGCATTTATTCCTATGGTTTGGTAATTAAATAAAGATACCATATTTCAATTTTGATTTAAATAATACTCTGAATAACATTATCATCGCGTCCTTGTTGCAGAGGCTTTCAACTTACCCAGCTATGAGTTCTCGAACTTTGGTTCTTGTCTTTACAACTTGTTCAGCAAGTTATCCAAATGTAAGATTCATACAATACTATACAATATCGCTCATGGCAAGTGAATGTTTTCAAATCCCGAAGGCAACGGATTTAATCATAAAAAAGTTTTCATAGCCTTTCATCTCATATTACCTAACTCTTAAGTGATATATCGTGTCATCCAATTTCCGCATCAACTGGACATAGATTGTCAAAAACAAAGTCAAAACAGTTGTGGGTCAATCAACGGCAACATCTATATCATGTAGAAGTTTCACGATGAATTAGATCGTGATTACATCATTCTGATTCTCACTCGAAAACGGAATAAATGGACACACATAAATGTGGCTGTTTCATCTAAAATGTCAATACCAACAGTCCGAAGCTATATAAGCTGGCAAATGAAAACAAAATTTGAGTACACAATCAAAAGTTAATTAAGTCATTGAGCAAATAAGTATAGATTTTTGGAAGCGCGCGCGGCTCGCTAGTATGAGCACGCCTAGGGCGCGCGACTGTTGTAAAAACTAAGAATTCTTTGCTGACGGTTCGTAAACATTGCAGTTCACATCTTCAGGGCTGACCTGAAACTGACATGAAATACGACGAAGGACGGCCAACATTTTACGCCAAGCTCAAGTTCCATCCTCAAACTTAACAAAACAAGAAAAAACCGCAATTAAAGAACTCAATCAAAATAAAGATATTATAATATTACCCGCAGACAAAGGCAACACAACAGTAATAATGAATAAAGAAGACTATAACAAGGTTAAAAATTAACCTTGTTTGGTAAAAAATTCAACTATTTCGCTAAGAATACAACATATTTTAAGTTAAAATTGTAAATATCCGTAGTAAATGAAGTAACCCCAAGATAAATTGTGTAAATTAACTTTGGAAAAATACCAAAATATTAAATAATTGGAAATATTTACTCGTGTTATATTTTAAACAGTAAAACAATAAGTTACTAAGGACATTTTTCAAACTTCGACGTTTTGATAACAATGCGTACCTTTTTTTAAAGATTCTAACCTAAATAATTATATTCTCACAATTAGTTATATCATGTAGAACAATAACGATAAATAATTTTGTAGATTAATATACATTTTTTACTTGAGTTTCAGAAGTAAATTAAACGTAAAATGAATGTGGAAGCGTAAAAAACAAAAGAATAATTATGTCATTTGAAAATTTTCATTGAAAAGTTTTTTTCTAAGTCAATTAACAAAAAGCAATTAAAAATGTTATTTTCAAGTCTCAAAAGTTAAAGAAACTTTGAATAGTTAAGGACTACATTTAAAAAAAGAACTTAATTGTAGATAAGGAAGGACGAACAAAAATTAACAGGTTAAATATACATGAAGAGAGTGCACGTAATGAAACGTTGACACTCAGTGAACGTGTTTTCATTGCAACCACTGATGAGGAAGGGCAAAAATAATTTGTGATAAAAATGAGAAATTTTCTGAATTAAAACATGACATTATTTTATAATACTTTGATAAATTCAATTAATATTAAAAATTTCTGTGTAAATCAACTGAAGACAAATAAATTCTGAATTCGAAAAAATGTTTTTTGCCTCAAATATATTTTAACTAATGCCGACTCAAAGCCATAAAGAAAATCTATAATATGAAATTCATGAATATTGTCGGTGGAAGAAATGAGAGATTTGGTTTCAAATCATCACACAATTTTTTTTCTGGCCTGGTCTGGAATACGAACCGGAAATTGTTTTACTAAAGTCGGAACAAATAATAGTAGAAGTTGAAATTAACACACTAATAATATCAGTGGGACAGAATGTTTAAAAATCTATCTTACATTAAGAAAAAAACTAATATACTATCATCATGTTTTATTTATACAATTCTTCAAAGAAACTTTAATTCATGAATATTTACTATTTCCGAAAAGTTTTTGATTATTGAAAAGTTGGTCTTCAATATATTTTTACTATATTTTTCCGTGCGATCACTCAGGGTCTCTTTATATATCAGTTTGGAATTTCGTGTGAAACACTCTTGGACATCTTTCGAGACTAACTTCATCACACTGCATATTATTTAATTATATTCCAACCTGTATTTAGAGTTCAATCGTCACAAAACAGAGAGAGAACAAGAAAGAGAACACAGTAAACCCCAGAAATAAATTTTATCTTTCAAAAAGATAAAATCGTTGCATCACATTTATCTGACGAAAGATAGAAATTATCTGAAAAAGATCAAATTTATCTGAAAAAAATATGAAGTTCATCCGATGTAAAAATTTTTTTGACATCGGTTATATGTCAGACAAAAGTAAGGGACTGAAGTGTTCTGAGTAAGAACACTCAGCCAACTTCAGTGCTTTACTTTTGTTGAACAAATCTTCAGTCTTCTATCGACCCTGTTATAGACTTCAAAAATTGTAAACAAAAACTATTTGGTATGAACTAACGAAAGTGCAGACAGTGTTTTCAGTAAGTGTAGGTGAGTGATTTTTGGGTTTAAAATTAGTGAAATAAAGTGAGAGTATGTCAAATTGAATACCGCGAGGATTTTGATAAGCGTAATGCAACGTTTTTATCTTTTTGAAAGATAAAATTTATTCCTGGGGTTTACTGTGAAAAATCAGGAGAGAGATAAAATAGTTCCGAGATACTGGATTTAATGTCACGCTCAGTCCTAAAACTGACAATAAATCCAGGTCTGACTGTATTAATTATTCAATTGAATTTATACACTCTATCTCCAAACCCGCGTGAAAAAAGTTTGCGTGTCTTAAGCATGGCAAGCCACTTGAAAATATCTGGCTAAAGCATGGATCACGGCTGAATAGAAGCATGGCGCAAACCTTGCTCCGTCTCATTTCCCATACTTAGGACACACTAACCACAAATGAATATTCTTTAAAACATGTGAGTGTCAGTAAATGAGCTTGCATTGAAAATAAAAATCTTAGGTTTGCCAAAAGCCGAAATGTCTCTAAATGGTAAGTTTACTACCCAGGTAGTATTCGGACGATCCGAATACAACAGATTGAGCACCAGGTAAGGTAATACGTATTCTACGAGAACTTAATGAAAATTTAAATTTTGTGAATGATGAAAACAACTCCAAATAGTGAGTCGGCGAACCGGGTGCAACAGGTTGCGCCCCAGGTCGACTCTAACTTTCAGTAATTTTGACTGTAGGAATAATCTAAATTTTCAAAAAATTTTCGTAGAATACGTGCTAAACTACCTGAGGTGCGACCTAGTTCACCAAAGTCACCAACTCACCATTTGGAATTGTTTTCACTATTCACAAAATTTAAATTGTAAAAAAGTTCTCGCCGAAAACGTTTTAAACTACCATGTGTTCGACCTGGAGCACTCAGATCATCGACACTGAGTTTTTAGCCATTTTGTCTGTTGAAAAAATCTAAATTTTGAAAAAGTTCTCGTGCAATATGTGCTAAGATACCTGGGGTGCGACCTGGTGCACCCGAGTTGTCGACTAGCTATTTGGAATGGTTTTCGTTATTCACAAAACTTAAAAGTTTAAAAAATTTTCGTAGAAAACGTATTATACTATCTGGTACTCGATCTGGCGCACCCGGATCGTCGGCTCACAATTTTCACTAATTTTGGCTGTTTGACCAATCTTAATTATGTAAAAATTCTTGTAGAATACGTGTTGAGCTACCTAGTGTACGATTAGATTCACCCCGATCGTCGACTCTCTAATGGTAGTTATTTTGGCTATTTGGATCACTTAAATTTTTAAAAAGTTCTCGTAGAATATGTGTCGGCTGTTGGCAAATCTAATATTTTCATTTTTAACTCAGGCTAATTTTCTCTGACACTTAACTGTTCTTAAAAATATTCATTTGTGTTTACAGTGTCCTAAGCATGGGAAACGGATGGGAGCAAGTCTTGAAGCATGCTGCCATTAATCCGTAAACCATGCTTTAGCCAGATATTTCCAAGTGTCTTGCAATGATTGAGCCATGCAAACTTTTTCACACGTGAAGATACGAGAAAATCGGGGATTGGGAAATCCAAATATACGAGCGTGAAAGAGACGTCCCCCACTCCTAAGACGTTTAGATTTGCGGGGTTATGCATGAGAACTCACACATGCCCACTGCACGCAATGCGCACGTCGAGTTTGAGAAAGGGCGTACTCGCGCGCGCCTGATTCTCAAATAGGGCGGGATAGAGGGGGGAAAATTCAATTCGCTCCTTTGGAATCGTCACGCTCGTATCTGAGGAGCACTCGTATATTTAAAGATTGTCTGGGCTAAGTTTACAAAACTTTACAAGTATTTTTTGCAGATTAAAAATGACTAGTGCAAATTGATTTTCGGTTTGAAACTCCAAATATGGTTAAAATTTACGAAATTTAAATTAGACCAAAATCCAAATTAAAAATCCCATTTAGCGTCCAATAATCAAATTAATGCAAAATCTTGTTAAACAAAACAAGAATCCAACGATCAAATTTGGACCACAACGAATAAACGAAAACCAAAAATCCTATTGAAATCTGAAAAAAAAACAAAAAATAAAATTTTCAGACAACAATAAAAAAGAGGAAAGAAAAATGAGAACGCAGCCAACCACATCCCCTTTCTTCTTTTTTCCTTCTTTCGTCTTTTCTATATTTATGACCATCAAATTACAATAAAATACAAGTCAAAAACATAAATAAATAAATTTGCATTACCAAAGTTTCGGTACTCGTGCAGTACCCTTATCAAGGCAAGAAAAATTTAAGTGGTAGAAATTGACAGCACACGCGAACATGTGCTCTCTCTTTGATACCTGAGAATCGAATGAGGGTCAGCAGGCCAATCTGTTGTAAACACAATATAAATATCTGGCACAATTACATCAGAAATAGAGAAAGTAAAAGAAAAACAGAATTCATGAAACAGCTGTTTTTTTTTTACTTTCTCTATTTCTGATGTAATTGTGACAGATATTTATATTGTGTTTACAACAGATTGGCCTACTGACCCTCAGTCGATTCTCAGGTATCAAAGAGAGAGCACCTGTTCGTGGGTGCTGTCAATTTCTACCACTTAAATTTTTCTTGCCTTGATAAGGATACTGTACTAGTACCGAAACGTTGGTAATGCAAATTTATTTATTTATGTTTTTTATTTTTATTTTATTGTAATTTGCTGATAATAAAAATAAAAAAGACGAAAGAAGGCGAAAAATAAGGAAGGGGATGTGGTTGGCTGCGTTCTCATTTTTCTTTCCTCTTTTTTATTTTTGTCTGAAAATTTTATTTTATTTTTTTGTTTTTTTTTTCAGATTTCAATAGGATTTTTGGTTTTCGCTTATTCTTTGTGGTTCAAATTTTGTCGATGGATTCTTTTTTTTTTAACAGGATTTTGCATAAATATGGTTAAATTGGATTAAATTAGATTACATTATCATTAAAGTAAATTATCAGAATCTTGAATATCCTATTAACGAGGGACTACTGACTACGAAATCTGGAATTTTTAAAACTGTCCATGCCGCAATCTGTAATAATTTCCAAAAAGATTTTCAAGATTTCAATGAGATTGCCGGGAGTTCCCAGATTTCCGACGTTGCTCTCGATCAGAACTCACATGAGATTCTGTAGATTCGGCAAAGCTCGGCGGATTTCGGCGTAATTCTGAATGCCCCACCTACCCCATCTCGGACTACTTTGCCAAAGATTTTCAAGATTTCTCGCAAATTCTAGATTGCTCAGAGGTTTACAAAAGTTTTCTTGGGATTTCCTGCGCAGAAATTTAAGATTTCTTAGTCAGTAGTCCCTGGCCTATTAATATACCAGTTGATTTTAATTTTTGTAAATTAGTATTTACATTAGCTTTTCCTCACTAGTACTTTATTCATTTATAAACAATTACATAATATTTTTAAAGTACACTTAATTCACTCTTTTATTATTCTCATATTTATTCACCAGGAATTTGTGCATGAGGAGCTTGCGAACGAAATTCTGAGTCGACCATTAAGAGATGACTCTTTGATCCACAAACTTTAGGTTTATATAATATGCACTCAACGAATACATATTTACATGATACACTGGATATTCGTCCCATGGTTGGAAAATTTGCGCAATACATCACATAGGAAGTCTGGGTACACCGAACATTTGTATTCATTGAGTCAGTTTACCATGCACAATAGACTTGTTAGGATGCTATTAGTCACTGAAATACTGATATATTTAAATCAAAATTGTGCTTGATTAGGAAAATAGATATTTTATTGAAAAGTAGCAAAATAATTTCTGTAAATATATTTTAGACATTTCTTCGATATTTCAGAGAAGGCTGCATGATCCCGATTTTAGATTGCAGACTTTTAACATTTTTTGTGTGCCAGGCATTAAGTTTTTAATATTGAATTTAAAATAGTTCCAGATAAAAAATTTAATTTGTCAACTGGTGATTCACTTTTAAAAATTCTTACATTTTTTAGAATATTTTAACCCATAGTTGCATGATGGGAACATGGGATCCCACGAACTTAAATTCAGATTTTTGCCTTTTAATTAATTTTTAACGTATTTAAGTTGGATTTTCTTATTCACTAGCTCATTTATTGGTAAAAGAACATAAAAATAGATTAGATTTTTCACATAATCGTAATAAGCAAACTTTAAAAAATGTCCTTCTTTGAAAGAATTCATTTTTAAAAAATCTATTTAATACAATAATCTAAAAACCCTTACTCGGAAGTTTTTGGGGTCGCTTATTACAAATCTGAAGTCGAAATTTTAAAACATTTAAATTCAAGCTGGTGAATTCAGGATGGCGGTTCCAAAATTTAAAAAAAAGGGACATGCGAGCTTAAAAATCTATACTAGGGGGTTTTTGGGATCGCTGATTACGAACCTGAAGTCAGAATTTGAAAATATTAAAATTCAAGATTCGGGTTATAAAATTTTGAAAAAAGAGATATACGAATTTGAAAATGTATACCCGGGGCTTTTGAAGACACTGATTACGAATTTAAATTTACATGAAGGCATGTATTATTTTCGTCCTAATTTGTTTAAATTTATACAACAAACTTCAACCCCTTAAAAACAACCCCCTTTTGAGCAAACGTCACATATCGGTTCCAGTGCAACGTACCACTAGTTGATTTTTTGATAATGTCGGGGCCAGCGAAACGTTTCACTGGCCCCGCCAGTGTTTTTCTGAGCAATCAGGTACTTCCGGTGAAGCACACATTCTAATTTCGATTGTACAAATTTGAACAAATTCTGCACTAAATATTTGTCCAAAAAAAATTTTAATTTGCGTGGGTAGTGGGGCCAGCAAAATGCTCCTTCTAAAAAGCACTTATACTCTCATTCATTTAAGTTGCAAATTTATGGTTCTGCACGTTCGCTGGTATTAATACCTCGAAATGAATACCAACAATGAATAATTCGTCTGTTTCTCTGAAGGTATTGACTTTTTTTATGTGGCTGACTAATAGCTGTCGGACATCTATCGCGAATCTCCACTCTCGGCCTTTCATGAATATGAACTTGATATGCTACCTTAATTAAATTTGTTGAATCTCGTCAGATACTTTCGGTTACAGTCTTGGCTGACTAAATACACTTTCTTCCACTAGCTAGATAGATATAACTTTAACTATAATTATCTTACATTGGTAAACTCTGTAATTGCAATCTCTCATTATATATGTTATTGCAACTTTTTTTAATTTCAAATAAATTTAATTTTCTTATTTTTAATTTTATTTTTAAAGATTTGATTCAAAAATTCTTATCCTAACGAATGGTGGTTTTAGGAAAATTCGTAGATATAATTTAGAAGATAATATTTATAAATTTAAATGATTTTGTAGCTAGTTCCTTTTTCCAAAAAATTTTTGTTTTTTCATTTTAAATGTATTTTGATAACAAAAGTTTATCACAAATTTTTAGATCTCGTTTTAATGCACAATGTTTGTTCATTCATTTGTTCTCGAACCTTACAACGTTTTTTTTTCAAACTTGATGTTTTTATTGCTAATTTTATTTATTACGATTAAAATAAATTTAACACATTTTATTGGAAGATGATTCATAAAAAATTTGCAGCTCCTTTTCGAATAAACAAATTTTACCTCTCCAATTTTTTCTTAGCTTGTATCGTTTTTCTAAATACTTAGCTGTTCGCTTTTTAATTCTGTTTTTTCGAATAAAACAAGAACTGCGCGTCCTATCCAAAGATTAATTATAATAAATTTGTAGATATTTTTAGGAAGCATGTTTTTGGTATAATATTCATCTTTTGTTGTATCCTACATAGTTTGACCGCAAATGGCATTTTTTATTTTTCATGATTTTCTTTGCAATAATAAATTGAATTTACGATTTTCCAGAAGGATTCAATAGGATAAATTTTTCTTATTTTTTAATACTATGAATATCCGTATATACAATTTTCAAATTTAGAAAAAGTGGTTTCCAAAATTTTTAAAATGAGCTCACTTTTTGAATTTTTATCAGAAATGGCTATTTA
Organism: Belonocnema kinseyi; assembly: GCF_010883055.1. Lineage (NCBI taxonomy): Eukaryota > Metazoa > Arthropoda > Insecta > Hymenoptera > Cynipidae > Belonocnema > Belonocnema kinseyi. The sequence goes on along the minus strand of NC_046658.1, from coordinate 171,213,898 downwards.
CTGTTAGGCTTACAATTATGATATGTGGACAAACCATGTAGGTAAACAACTAAACATTATTTTTTACATTACAATTATTTATGGAGATTTAAGCGGGTGTAAATAAAGATAACTTTTGCTACTCAAATTTTTTTAGAATTTATATTAGGGATAATTTAATAAAAAAAAGGTTTAAATAATTCTTATGAAATTCATAGATGACTGATTAATCATTTAAATATGACTGAAATACATACTATAAAAAATTTGCAATTTTCGTAAGATTTGTGCAAATAAAAAAATTGAAATTCAGTAAAGATATAAAAGAAATTCGCGAATATCTTGCGAAAATAAAAAAAGAATTTGTTTTAAAGACACTTGAGAATCACATGTTTCTATAATTACTTTATAATCTTATCAATCTGAAAATATTTTATCTAAGCTCAGCATTCGTAAACCTAAAAGATTAATCAGAAAATTAAAAACTTTAATATTTATAGATGTGCATGAAATATCTTTTAATTCTATTGCATTTAAATATGGTAAAGTTAAAAAAAAAGTTTCTTATCGAATTAAATTTAACTTATATTCAAAGCATAATAAATTAGAGAAATATTTTCGTTGTAGTTGTTGGTTAAATAAGCAACTAGTTGATTAAAAGTTCATTTATCTTGTGAAACATCCTATACTTTTTCTATGACTGATCAAATTTATACATAACTTTTTTCTAAGTTTTGATATTTTTCTATTTGTTTTTTTCAGCAAAAGCTGTTCATACATAAGATCTTCTGATATGACCCCCGCCCATTGAAGCTTACCACGCGTATTTTTCAGATGAACTCTTATAAGTGATCAACAATTTATTACACATTTATTATTAAAGCATAGCTAAATTTTAAAAGTATGAAAAAATAGGTGTTCGAATAATAAAAATAAGAATTGTACAGTTAGATAAGTCTCATTTCGAATGTCACCTTTATTTACTCTTCTCCATGATTCTTAAACGTGAAGACTATTATCAAATGTGATATCATGAAAAAGATTGATTTATTGTACCAATAACTGTTTAACAATCAAAAAAACAATTAATATAGTTAAAAGCCATGTATAAGTACTAAGTACACAACACGTGTGTTGATCCAACGTTATTTAAGATTAATAAAAAGTATTTGTCATGTTTTAGCAATTGTGTAAAAAATATAAAAAGAATTACCCGTTACTTAATAATTTGTAAAATTTTCTTAAATATATTGGTATTTAAGATCTTTTCACATAACCAACAGCTTTCCTCTGAAATTTATAGCAATCGATGAAACCATTATATAATCGTAAACTTGATTTCAAACACACTTATTTGTAAATCACTATAACATACCTTAACGTTTCATTTGTAAACAGTCTTTATTTATGAAACAAAAGTCTTTACGATGCTCTTTTTTGAAGAAGTTGAATATTAAATATTTCGAAAATAGTTCTTTCTTCTTGAAAAATCTGAAGAGTTAATCAGTAATTTTATGAATAGAGATTTTTTAAATCAGAAATTAATATACATTTCGCTACTTCGATTAAACTGTAGCCTATTCTTATTTTTTATTTTGCATACAACTGGGAAAGAGTAATTTTCTTGGTACATATTTTCAAGTAAAAAGCTTGCTTTTTTCCTATCTCGGGTTCATATTAATTAGTTGTATCAATAAATGCTCAATAATTATTTTAGGAATATGTTCTAAATGATTCCAAAAATAAAATTTTAACATAAATTAGTGATGTTACTAAAACAATTAAAAAAATTAAGAACCCTGCGTAAATGCTGCCTACAAAATACTTCCGATGATCTAGCTTTATCTCTAGCTTTATAAAAAGTATTTGTCATGTTTTCGTAGCTACAAAGAAGTCCATTTTTATAAAAGGTAAATAAAAAATGCCTCACTTATGATGTGATTCGTCGCCAATGTTTGGAATTGTAAAGAAGAAATATATTCTAGCCGCCAATAGTGTAAATTTTCATGGGAAACATAGGAATTTATTGTTAGTAAATAACACAGGCCGACAAAATTTGACAAAGGTCCGGAACCAGAGACCAGACCTAGTATACCCGAAGGTTTTTGCTGCGCTGAATCCGAATCCGACCTCA
>NC_046658.1:171208241-171211685 GCF_010883055.1 Belonocnema kinseyi | reverse complement strand
ATCGGGTTATGGGAGTCTCAGGTTATGGGCTCGAAAGTTACCGGGCTTGGGGGTGAAATTTTTCATATTTTAATCCGCCATATCTCGGCTATGAAAAATCTTGTCAAAAAATTTTTCGCGATGTTACGGGGCCTCGAACACATCAAAATAACGGGTTTTTGACCCTTTTAGGTTAGAATATCTCAAAAACTGAGGGTGATGGAATTTTTCTGAGGTCAGATTCGGATTCAGCGCAGCAAAAACCTTCGGGTATAGTAGGTCTGGTCTCTGGTTCTGAGAATTGTTGGCCTGTGTAATTAGTCAAATGCGCTTCCCTTAATTATAATATCAAAGATAAGTCAGAACAACAATGCTTATGAAAATTTCATCCTTAAACTTAAACGTTGATTCTTGACACAAAAATTATTTTATATACTCATATTGCTTGCACATTTTCACTAATTTTTCTGTATGCAAGAAATGTATTTTTTCCTGATTTGGGAAAAGGTTATTTTTAAGGTCCTGGCTAGTCCTGTGGTTTTAGAACGAATAGCGAGAATCTTAAAAACTTGCAGCATAGTTTAATATAAATTTGTGTATTTGAATAATCTAAAATCAATAATTCAAAATGCTTATTAGATTTAAGTCAATGTCGTTTCGTCTTGTGGATCGTATTGTCGTTGAAAATATTCTCAGGGTTGTGGAGCTTAGGTACAATATTTTCAGATTGATAAGATTATGACGTAATTATAGAAACGTGTGATTCTTAAGTGTCTTGAAAACAAATTCTTTTTTATTTTTGCAAGATATACGTCCATTTCTTTCATATCTTTACGAAATTTCAATTTTTGAAAGATTTCTGTTCATAAAAAATAGATTTCAAATTTTTGAAGTCTTTTTGCAGGCTATGTTAGAATTTCACGACTGATTTTAAAATTCTAAATATTTTATTCAATGACGCTTTTCGAAGTTCAAATTTTACTGTAGACTTTGAATTTCTCAAAACATAATTCTGCGATTTCAGTACGAGTTTTATGATTTAAAATTCGAAAACGCCTTTTTCACATTTTTTTATTTTTAGTTTTTGATTATTTTTTTCGCATTTTTTATTTCTAGTATTTTACTTTCTAGGAGTATTTTTTAAGTTTACTTCAAATTTCATTAGCGACGTTACTTTTTCAAACTCAATTTTTACGATAAATACTAAAAATTGTATGTTCATTTCTTTCCAGTATTATGCAATATACAACTTTTATGGCATTTTCGTTTCTTCTCGATGCATGGTATTAATCACAGCGGGCCTTCTGCGGCGGCCACATATATAATATTTTGGAACATCTTTAGTTAATATCAGTTTATCAAACTTAGGCAATTTCAACACGTTTCCTGTTATTAACGAGCACTGTGAACGTCAAATAGATGAAATGGCCATTTTCCCATCATATTTCTTTGTTTAATAATAAAAAATTCAAAACATAATTAAAAAATAAGGCTCGACATTTATCTTAGAAATATTAACAGCTTTTTTTACACTTTTTTGTTCAAATCGCTCACTATTTGTTAGCTGTACGTTATTTTGAACCAAAAATGTCATTTTTTTCCCACTGTGGGCCGGGAATGTGAAAATGAGATCATGTGTACTCTCATCTAACACGACGCTGCTGAAATGAGTAAATTCAGTTTTTGAAAAACCGGCAGAAGTTGCAGTAAAATGTGTAATAACAAAGTTTTTTTTAAGAATGCGCTTTTCTTTAAAATATAATGAAACTATGTCTGTTTTAATATTAATGCACGGTATGAATTGTAATAATATACATTTATTGAAATGCTATATAAGTTATGATGCAGATGCAGATGCCAAGCATAAGATACGTGATGAGAATGTATTTGTTAAAGCCGAAGGAGCTTTCAAAAAAAAGAAGCGACTATCGCCAAATTACTGTGGTCGATGTTTTGAACTTTAGCCTAAATTAGCCATACATTAGCCATACATCAGCCATACATTAGCGAGCGCGGAGCGAGAGATCTTTAAAGAGAACTAAAGAGAACTTTAAAATACAGTGCAATCTAAAGAAATTTCCTATAATTCTGGAGTGTTTATTAAAATACTTTGGGAGCCTTTTAAGGCAATGTGACGAGAGGGTCACGTGACCAAACCTGGTTTTCAATTTTTCTTTCCCAACTTACGTCTAAACGAAATGAGGTTTCGCTATGAAAGTTTTGTAAATGAAAGAGGAGGTAATAAAGTCCATGTGTCTGCTTTGCTCCAGTGGAAATTTTGAGAAAAAATTTTTTTGAAGTAAATATTAATGGAAGTTTTCTCTCCCAACTTACGTCCACACGGAATGAGATATCGTCATAAAAATTTGGCGCGATTAATACAAGGCATTCAAGAATGTGTTTCTGGTCTTAAATAATTAGAATAGTGAAAAAAAAATTTTTTTTAATTACTATTTTTGATAAATACCGACCGTGCTGTCGTCAAACTCTGAAAGCAATTTGCAATGTTGTCAAAGGGCTGGCTATGAGGTTTACATTTATTAAAGTGTAGCAAAAAACAAAAATCGCTTATAAATAGTATGCACAAATAATGCAATAACTAATTTTTGCACTTGAAATGCAAATAAACCTATTTGATCTGACATACGTATCAGTCTGGTATCAGTTATGTCAAAGCAGCACTAGCGCAGCGAGTAGACAACTTCGAACTTCTAGGTGTCTGTGGGTAAGACAGATTTCATGATTACCGTCCAAGAAAGTTAAAAGTCAAACTTCTGCTGTAAAACCTAAATGTGTCCGTCGATAATCATTATTTGCATAAATAAACTTTTTTCTTTCTCCAACTCTTTGCAAAGCCACAAACGATCATTTAATATTTATTAACATTCCCTGAAAAAAATTTCCGCGTTATTTAAACTTTTATTTTTCAATATGGGTGAAAAAATATTGATCTTAGGGCTGACTTGATCAGCTGTTATACTCATCACATGGCCTTAGACCGAATGACATCTCTCACCTCTGGCAAAAGTTTGATAAAATCTGTTGATATACTTTACAATACCCTTGAGATATTTTTTAATATCATACAACCTTGCAGATACTATAAAATAGTTACATCTCTTCCAAAATACTAAAAAAATTATTTAAGAAAGCAGGAAGATGCTTTTTAAATACCTTAAAGGTATTTGTATTTTTGAAACTCTTAACAAATGGTTAATATATATAATATATAAAATATTTAAAACCCTTCTGAAATCTGTGAAAACCGACAAAACTTCTCAATGCTTTTGAATAAATGCTTTGCAGTTTAGCAAAATACGAGGGTGGATTGATAAGTTTCCGGCCTGACCAAGAGATGGCGCAACTAGGCCTACCTTGAGGTGGCGTTCTATAGTACCATCCTTAGATAGCTTGTAGCTATAGTTTCAGCCCGATCGCCATGTTAGTTTAGGTTTCAGAGCACAC
>NC_046658.1:171188803-171208141 GCF_010883055.1 Belonocnema kinseyi | reverse complement strand
CAGCCTTGGAGGAGATTATGTTGAGAAATAAAAAAAAAATTCTTAAAAACGTTGTTTTTCTTGGTCAGGCCGGAAACTTATCAATCCACCCTCGTATGATCAAATCCCGTGAAAGTACATAGAATCTGATAATATTTCTTCAAATCGTTAGTCTTGTGAAAACGTTTTAGATCCTCGAAATTTCAATAAAATAACTTTTTGAGAGCCTGTAAAATCACATGATGCAATGAAAATATTCGGGAATCTTATAAGGTCGCTTGAAATTCGTTGGAAATCATTTTGTATTCTTAAACAATTTCTGCACTCCCTTTCAATTTTCTTAAAAAATCTGTAGAATACAATGAAGTTCTTAAAATCCTGCGGAATACTTTAAAATATTAATCATTTCGAATCTTTGAAATCCTAGAAAAAAAACCTTAATTCTTGTGAAATTCACAATTTGATATCAAACCTTGCAATTTTAACTTCCCACCTTCGAAATCACAAATATGAAGTAGCCAATCTCAAATAAATTCGAATTCGCTCATGTGTACTACAATCGAAATTTTTCCCTAATGCTAATGGAGATTCTAGATGTCAAAAAGGCAGTTGTGGGCTGGTGCAATTTTCATTAAAAATTAATTCTTATGATACAATCGATTATTATCCTTATCAGTTCAAATGCGCCCAATGTACCAAAAATTAAAAATTTTTGGCCAGTTAATGGACCTAGTTATTCATTATTGGAACGTGGTAAGGAACTAAAAAAATTCTGATGTTAAAAATGTCCTAATAAGGTTAATTTCAATTTTTCAGTAAATGATATATTTTGCTCAAAACATGTTCATATGCACAAGAAAAAACTTCTGCAAAAATAGAAAATTTTTCTAGATATTGGCACATTAATATATGTCAAAGTGATGACCCACGATAAATTTAATTTTTTCAAATTTAGTGAAAATACACCCAAAACAGCAATTTTGACTCAACTTCAAATGCGCTGAAATGCACTACTATAATAAGTAATTCCAATAAGGTAAAAGACCTTCTAATCGCGATGAAACATCCTCCTGGAGAATATTTACAGATTATAGATCCCTGGAATTCTTATTAACATATAGAAATGACTCCTGCAACTTTTCCGTTGTTCTAATTGTTCTGATTCGAATTTCATGTATAGTGGTCCATCACTTAGATAATTAGGCTTGAACCAAGCTAAATTATTTTTTACCTAAACAGAATTATTCAGCTGTGAGATTAGGATAAGGTTTTGGAAAAGGAATAATTTTGCTTCAAAAAGATGCTTTTGGTGACAAATAAAAATTCTCTTAAGCATAAATTGAAGTGGAAATTCCACTTCTATCAAGACGAATCCTTTTGACACAAGAGGACATTTCTCTGAGTGCGGGCGCATTTTTTTAATTTTTGCAAATATTTTTAGTGTCGCCTCTTGTCGTCTTTAAAGTAGAATATATTGCTCTTCGGAAGATCGATTTTAACCTTAGTAGTACCAGGGGGGTGACACGATTTTCGATTTTGCATTAGAGGCGTGAGTCAGTTTTTTGAAGATAGGCGAGGCTTGAAACATTAGCGCCACCTTTGCAACGTCCGATCTGCCCGTTGTCTCCCAGTGGGCACAAAATTTGACGTCTTCACGATATCGTTACGACATCTTTACGACAGCTTTACGACATCCTATGCCCATGTCGTTAACTCGTCTTTACGATATCGTAAATATATCGTATGATCTGACGATGTGTTCACGATATCGTAAAGACACTGTAAAGACATGGACATAGGATGTCGTAAGGTTGTCGTAAAGGTGTCGTAACAATGTCGTAAAGACGTCGCCAAATTTTATGCCCACTGGGCTGTTATTATTTTGCATGTACAAACTTGTGAAATGTGATAAATCTATCGTATTTTGGCGTATTTTATTTATTTACTGATAAATATGTAATAAAAATGGGTGGACATCGATGTATATTATCCAAAATGTCGAGCAGGGTACGACTCAGCACGTTCAAACGGAGTGAAAAGGGGTTTTCTCTGTTTCAAAAAATGAGGTTGAACGCTGGCAACAAGAAATTAGTCTTAAAAAAAAGATTTTATTAATAAACCTAGATATTTAGTATATAAAAATCACTTTTTAAAGGATTAGATAATTTGGAAAAAAGAAGTTTTAGCTTCTAATGGAACGGTTATTGCGGTAAGTATTACGATTTGTTTACACTGATGTCCTTTAACCTAAAATAATCGAGTGAAACTGACGATTTCATGGCAACATTGATTTTCATATTTTAATATATTCTTCTTGTCACGAAATTTTTAGATCGTTGTGATAGTGTGTAAAATTATGGTTTCAATAGTGTTTGAAATCGAAAAAATATTTCAAGACCCTTACTATCAGTAAGAAAAATGTAAAAGTAACATTAATGACATTGTTGAATTATCACTGAGTTTTGAAATGTATGTAAAATTACATTAATTTATCAAATTCAAGTATTAAATCAAATTAAAATTGCATCGCAATTATTTTCTTGCAGTCAGACTGGTATGATAAATCTAAATTAAAACCAGGGGTTTCGAAATCTCAATTTCCAAACTGTCCCGAGCATTGTTTGAATGGTGCTAAAAAACATGTCATCTAATAAAGCGCGATTTTTTGACAAAGGATTCTAAAATGTCTCATAAAAAATTCAGCCTTCAAACAATGATCAGCGCAGTTCGGAAATTGAGATGACCAAATGCCTAGTTTTAATTTAGGTTTCTTCTGCCACTATGACTGAAATAAAATCATTATTTTACAAATATAATATAATTTATTACTTGCATTTATTAATAAATTAATGTAATTGTACATAAATGTAGAAACTATCCGCTAATTGAAAAATGTTATTAATATTACTTCTACATTTTTCTTAAAGATAGTAATAGTCGAACAGCCGTGGCCGTTTTTCGCGAGTTATTAGGTAAAGATTCTGCCACTATTTTCCTGATTGTTGAGAATATACTGATCAACAAATTTGGCTTCTCCAGGGGTAGTCCCGGGGAGAAGGTGTTTATTTACTCATTCGAAGTTGAAAAAAAATGGTTAGAATAAGTCATAGGGTAACGGCTGAATCTTTCGGTGTTGAATGTCAAGACAATTAGACAATATTCCGTGCAATTGGCAGAACAATAGGCCGTTGCGAAGGGGGGGGGGGTAGAACGACCTAAATTTGTAAAAGAATAGGTCATTTTAAAGTTATTTTCTAACACTCCAATTTTTTATATAACATTCTACTTATCATTCAAAACATATAATCCAGGAGGCAGAAGAAAATCTCGGGGATCACATCCTGGCAGAACATCGCAAACTGCCCCGTTTTTACATTGGTCATTGTGGGTCGGCTCACGGCCCTGACACTGCGAGCGGAGTGGTCACTTGTGCTCCGAAGACGATAAGTAGCGTAACTAGAGACGTAGCTTATATTTATACATAATGTAATAATAAATATTATAAATCAAAAATTTTAAACCGACGTTATAATTGTTTCATTATCACGATGAATTCATTCCGAGACGAAAGTCTAGACCATTTTTTTGTTAAAAATCGTTATTGTTTTTACTTAAAAAACTAAGCAATATCAATAGATTATTTTTTTCTGTGCAGTATACCAAAGTTTGACCAATTGAAAATGATCCAACTTTCTGGAACTTTTGTCTAATTAAAAAATTTCATGATAATAACTTTGAAAAACATTTATTTTACATCTAGTAGAAATTTGGATTGCTGTTTCCTAACATACAGTGAGACCTCGTTTATGTCGCACTCGTTTGTGTCGCTTGCGGCTTCGTTTCGTGGTCACGTGACTCCTCAAAACCTCGCTCGTGACGCGGAAATTACGTCAAAAAGTTGCGCGCGCACCACAATCCAGTGCTGTTCCTAATGGTGTCTAGTCATGCCTAGTACATATCAGTGATATGTTATAAATCATGCTACCTAAGTACGCCCCTGAAAATACCGGAAGGGACGCTTGCGACACAAACGAGGTTTCCGGTCCCAACTCTGGGGCACGAATGAGGAGCCACTGTATTAAACTTTTTTTTTCCTTTTTTTAGCAAATTTTCAACATGTTGAAAAGAATATAACTTTTTGAAGTTTTATCAAATTTGAAAATGTCATTAATATAATTTGCAATTTTTTTCACGCTTATCAGAATATTTGACAAAATTTTCTAAAACTCATTAAGGATTTATATTCAAATTTTGAAGGAGCTCAAACTTTTTAAATTTCTGTCTAATCAAGAAATTTAACTGACATCGTTTCTAAATATATTTCGTATCTAGTAATGAATTTAAATGAAATTTTCCAATCTTTTAGAAAAATATTTATTTTTTATTTTTCAAAATTTTCAAAATGATATAACTTTTCTAATTTTCCTCGGAATTTGAAAATTTTATTTGGATAATTTGTAAGTCTTCTGCCCACCTATAAGAAACTTTGACCAAAAATTTCAAATTTAAATAAAAAATTTTTAATTTTGGAATTGCTCTAAATTTTTGAATTTTGGATGAAAAAATCTGCTTAACAAACTTAGTCTTTATTTTGGAAACCTTAAGAAGTGTATCAGAAGCTGACTTGATTGGACAAATCCTTCAAAAGTTAGCGAAACTACAACATTCAGGCAACCATACATACAGACATACAGACATATGTACAGACAGACACCGATGAAATTTTATGATTTTCGGATTCTGTGATAATCGAAACGTAAAGATCCGTTTAAAACCAGATCTCGGAAATTTGGACGATTACATTACACTCTCATGAATAAGAATGAAAAAACTTTAAATAGAATTGTAAGATTCATTAAGATAACATAAATCAGTAATATTATTAAGGAAATTATATGTCTCTTTTTTGATAAAATCCATTTCAGCGAACACACTTTTTGTCGGATTACTTTCTTGATGTAAGACTTCAATACCATCCTATAGAAAAAAATTAGGTATATTATCATTATGATTTAAAGTAAATGGTCGTTCAGAACATTATCTTAATTCAATCTAACACTATCTAGATGTTCTTTTAGTCTAATGTGTGAGGCTTTTACTTATTAAGTTCTTTTAATCTATTATATGTATGTTTATCAATCATATTTTGTGGAAAATTCTACAGAAAAAAATGTTTCACACTTTTTAAGTTATCTTTATGAAATTTCTTAGCAGAAAGCAAAATAGCTGAATCCACTAAGTTCTATATAAAAGCAGTTTTTTTGGTTTGTTGAAAATGATGTTTTGAAAGAAAGTTAATTAAGTTACCTAAGTATGTTTATTTGCTAAACACATTTGTAGAAATATAACTATTATTATTTTTTATAATGCTGATATTAAAGCAGTTAACGGTATTATTTTCTTTTTGATATATGAATTGTAATATATTATACATACATTGAGTTAAATGCTGTAAATGTTTGTTCAATCTTATCTTTAGGAATAATGGAAAAAAGTGTCATCGACATACCTAAGTTATGCAATAATTTGGTAATATAATTTATTATAAATTTATTATTGTAAATCTTGCATTACCAAGTTACTTTCTGAATAACTTCCCTAATGTCAAGCCACCCTTCCTCAATACTTCTTAGAAAAAGATCTCAGTAGGTAGAGGAAGATGAATATTTAAAGTATTAGAAGAAATCTCAGACATAGTATATGTGGGAGCCTTGAACTTTTTTTATAATTTTTTTTATCACTAACATTAACTCCAATTTGTTATAACGAGGCTGTTTATTCAAATTAATGTAACGTTGCCTTTACTAGCACGTGTTATAAAGAGATATTCGTGTCCTTTGAGAAAAGTTTTTGATTCAACAATATTTTTTAGGTACGATTCTATCTGAATCATAAATGAAGTTAGGTTTTTTGAATGTATCAATTAGATACAGAAATTATATAAGTTTTTAATTCCGATTGTAATTTTTCTGCTATTTTATCAATGCTCGTTTCTACGTCTATCACAATTTCAGAATTTTTTTTATTTCTATAAGTAAAAAAAGTAGAGATAACTGTATCACCTAACCCAAGAATGTCATTTATAGGGTCAGGAATATGAATATTCGCACACTTAATAATCCATGTCACAGATATCTGTGGATTGTTAGAGTATTAGTTTTCAAGAGCGTGATTACTCAAGTTCGGTTTACAGTTAAGATTTTTTCTTATTTAATAATATTATCATAATCATCTTTTTCTAATGAGGAAAAAAAAGTATATTTTCGATTCTAATCCTACGTTTTTTTTTTTTTTGAAGAAATTAAAATGATTGTGAATATTCGAAATTTAAATCTGTCTAATTACATATTGATCCAATTCTTGATGTTGTTGAATGTATCAGAATCATATTTGTGTTTTATAGCTACACCAAATCATTTAAAAGTGGGACCATAGAATGACAATAATCCCCGGCCTTTTAATACAAAGTAACTTTTTAGATTTAAAAAATTGGTCAATTCTGTATATGGACCCGATTAGTCATAAAATGTTACGTGAAACGGCAAGTTAAAAAATGTTGAAAAATAAAAAACATGTAATTCCTTTCATTATTTTAAATAATGCTTCCATAATACCTTATTATTTACTTTTTTATCGAATATACTTACGTTTAGTACCCAGAATTTTTTAATCATAAAAAATTCAGGATAATTATTTTACAAAGAAGATCCAGAAATAAAATTTCGTGTTCGATAATATAGCAATTTGAAAATCTCAAACTTGCCAAAATTCATAAGGATTATAAGTAAAAAAAATTAGGTGTAAAAATACAATATGATCTGGGGTATTTCTAATTTAAACTAAATAATTCGTAGGCAAAAGATTTTCTAACTTTTTAAAACAAAATGTTAAGCTACACGAATATAAGAAGATTAGTTTTTTTAAATTAAAAGCTAATTCCTTTATTTAGCAGAATATTTTTCACAAGTTTTAATTTGTATTTTTACCGCTTACCTCATAAAGGTGAAAAAACTACGATTGTTGCACTTATAAATTGAATTTCGAAGATTTTATAACTCTTTAGGTTTTTACAACTTTCCGGCACCACTGAAGCTTTTGTTTTAATTTGAAAACATCCTACTGAAATTCTTTTACTAAAGAAGAAAAGTTTGAAAAACTAAACTTTTCATTGTTGAGCACCTCTAATTTACATGAGCAATTGCTAGTTAATTTAAAGTTTAATATTTAAACTACCTATTTGCTAGTTGCAAATCAAAATGCATAAACGCTAGAATATATAATATATTATAGTTCTAAAAATTAAATTTTCACAGCTTTCAAGCTGCAAAAATTAAAAAATGTATTTTTAAAATTTTTATATTAAGGGTTTTAATATTAAGGAGAAGTTAAATTTGCCAGATTTAGAATGAAACTTAAAAAGTACTTAAAATAATGGGAACCTTCAAGCTTAAATATTTATTAATTATGATGTCATTAAAATTATAAATTTTTATTTTGTATTGAAAAAACTGAAAACTCTCTCTAAATTTTTAATACAATATAATAAAAATACCGAAATTAGGCATTTAAAAGTTATTAATTGAATAATTATGCATATTGAAAATATGATTATTGAACTATATACTAAAGTCAATTTTAAATTCTGCAAAACTTGGAATTTCCAAAACAGCATTGAACAGTGAATATTGTTAAAGTAGCTCCTCAATTTACAAAGCTTCTTAAGAGTTATGGTAATCTTGTTTCAAAGTTTTATCTTACTAATTGTCAATTCAGTCAATAATTTTGTAGTGACATAAAATTATTCAAAATTACATTGCATATAACGATAGTCCTTGATACCCCATTAAAATATTTTAAATTCCATAAAAATTCTCTGCATCATTTGGAAATGTTACACACAATCAGAAATCCTTTCAAATCTTTTTAGATATTTTAACATCTTAAAAATTGTTTATTAAATCGTTCTAAATCTTCAAAAATTCAAGCGAATTCTTCAAAGCAGGAAGTGATTTTTGTAATCCTGTTGAAATATTTTGCAACATTAAAAAAATCTCTTTACGTCTTTGTAATTGTAGGAAAACTTTTAATCACTGTAAAGTATTTAATGGGAAATTTTAGCGTTTAAGAAATTTCTGATTGTGTGCTATGAAATCCGTAGGAACCCTAGTAAGGTTGACCCTTTCGGAGGCAGAGGGAAATTGACAAAAAGTGCCTAAAATGACCGGAACATTTTTTATCCTGATAATTTGTAACCTGGTGTACAAATTGGGCTATATTGGCGCCACCATTTCGAATTTTTTAACTTTTATTTTAGCTTGAGAATGAACGAGACCAAAAACCCTCATGTAAGATTGGATGCTAAATCAGAGCCAGTTAAATAGGGAAAAAAAGGATTGACGCACAATTGCGTCAATGCCAACAAAGGGTATAATGAAATTAAAATTATAATCATTCCAGCTTTTTTAATTTGACCAATACATTAACTGAAAATAATAAAATTGATAAATTAGTGAAAACAGTTTGATAGGAAAACGCAATCGGGTCAATTTTTGTACTTTATTAGCTTGATTAGAAGTCGCTTTATTACACTTGTAAATAGCCTACGTCATTTCAAACTTGCCAAATACAATAGTGTCCATAAAACCTCGAAAATAGCAGATAATCATTTAGAAAATAAACCTTGAAATTGTAAATTAATTTAAACAAAAATACTACTTGTGCTTTTAATGAAAGAAATCTAAACATTCCTGAAGGCTATCAAATTTACAATTAGGGTTTATGAACAACTGTGGAGTTCCAAGTTTCTAATTTTTCAAAAACTTTAAAAAGTTTTCTTAACTGATTATAACTTAATCAAAAAGATTTTCAAAGTGAAGCAAATTATATGGAAAGTTTTCATTTTTGTTATCTAGCAAAGTATATAGTTGGTTAGATAATAAATCAATTTCCGTCTTTCGCGTTTAAGAAGCGTCTGTAAGAATGAATACAAATATCATTCGAAAAGACTCTTATTTAAGTGTATAAATATAATCTTTATTATTTGACGTTCTACTTGCCATCTGTGTAAAAATCAACCACGCTTTCAATCACAAATGTGTGTTAAATTTTTTATTATTTGTAAGTGGTCATCAGCAAGTTACGCGTGGAGGGTTGGAAGAGCGGTGGGAGGGGGTATTAGCATATCTCAAGTATAAAGTTTCTCCTCAGAAAACTAAAATATCCACAGATAGTACAGCTTAGAAAAATTTACTGCAAAATTCTGATCTTTTCTTTAATAATTATAGCGTTTTTCACCAAATAAATGAATTTCTAACCAAATTTTTTATTTTTTAATTTAAAAAATGAAATTTCAAAACGGGAACATTAATTTTCTACCAAACATGATTTATTTTCAAATAAAAAAACTGCATTTTTTAAAAAATGTCTCATTTTTCAATCAGGCAGGTTATATTTTTGGCCTACATGATTAAAATATTCTACCTCCTTACCTTTTTAAAATATTTGTCTAATTTATCACGTCTTTCATTTAATTTAAATTCAATTTCGAAAGAGAATTTTTATGCATAACATTCCCTGTTTTCTGAATAAGAAAATAATTTAAATAAAAGCTTTGAAAATATTAGAAATTCAGGTAATAAACTAAATCATTGTTGAATTCTAGGTGAATTGAAATCACAACTTTCGTTTTAATTTAAGAAATATGTTTAACAGCGTGGAAATGAGATTCAAAGAAACTAGGTTTTCAGTTCCCAAGAATTCATGGCTTTCATTGGATAATTCTCAAACTTGATACAAAAAAATTGTTTCTTCGTGTTAAAGGAATATAAACAAAGAAATGATTCCTTGAGTCGAGGCAGGACTTTTTTTCTGCAAAACGCTTACTTATTCGAAGTAACTAAATCTTTGATTCAAAGTAAAACTAAAGTAACATATTCTTTTGGATCCAGTGATTTTTTTAGTTGATATATTTTGCGATATCTGCGTGTTGAGAAAAATGCAATTTAGTGATATCTATAGCCGTGATATTTATTAACGAGCTTAAGTTGGAATATTGATTTATTTCGACTTCGAGGAATATTAATACATAAGGCGCTACGAAGGTTTTGCAAAACAGACGATGCGTTTATAGTTTCTCGAAGTACTTTCCACCGGAGTGAATACACTTTTGCATACGTCGAAACCAGTCATCGAAACAACCCTGTCACTTTTCTCCTGAATGATCTGCCCACGCTTGGTCCCACGCCGCCAAAAGATCAGTTCCGTGAGGAAATCGATGCCCTTTTAGTTATTTTTTACTTCCGGAAACAAACCAAAGTCGCAGGGAACTAGATCTAGACTGTAAAGAGAGTGATCTAGAATAGTCAGTCCAGATTTGACCAAAAAAGCTACTGTGACCTTCGCTCTGTGAGCGTACCTGAGTGTACCAGGAATAGGTGACTGTACGATGGTTTTCCAGTACGATTCTATCCACAATGTCGCGTTTCCCAAAGAATACGGCAATCATTCTTTTGTTTACATATCGAGACTTCCGCACCTCCACTGGATCATCCTCATCCTCAAACATCCAGATCTTGTTGTGTGCTTTTGTTCGAACGTCGTGATAATACAGCCAGGTTTCATTGCCTGTTATAATACTATTTACATCCCGTGAAGATCCCGTTTCAAATCTTTTTAGCAGTTTTTGGCAACACTTTACTCCCGCTGCCATTTGCTCTTCGGTCAAAGCATTTGGTACCCATAGAGTACAAACCTTCCTAACATGTAAATGTTCATGCAGAATTCGATGGACTGCTAGTGCACTAATGTGTAACATTTGCTCTATCTTCAGGTACGTGATTCTTCTAGTATCATTCAGTAGATTATTCACAGACGCCATGTTTTCCGATGCCCATGCCCGATGTCGACCTGAAGGCGAGTCGCTCGCGAGTTTGGAATTTCCCTTTTCCAACTGTTTGTACCATTGGAGAATTGTTGTGCGATGCGGACAATCCTTGACCAATACCGGAGATATTTTCTCAAAACTTTGGTCTACTCTTAAACCGCGAGAAAAGTTGTATCGAATTATCGCACGATATTCTTCCTTTGTCCAAGACGCCATTTCTCAATAGCTCCGCGCTGCGTGCCTAGACTGTACTGAGACCTGAGTCAACAGGTTTCCTCTTCCTTCCTAATTTTTGACGCCCTTTTTAATGACACAAGGATCAGCTTTCTCCTTCCAATAGGTTTCGCGTATTGCAAAACTTTTTTAGCGCCCTACGTAGAATTTTATTAAGCTGAGCTTATTCAGGAAGATAATTATATCTTAAATTTAATAATTTGATGTTTTTCCAATACAGAATAATGATTTTAATATTGTCGAATAATCAGTTTCAGGATTTTGTACTGTGAATTGGTTGTGGAATTTATAGATGAAATTTATTCTCTTTCTTTATCTTTATCTTGAAAGCTCAATCAAAGTTTTAACTCCTCTATATCATAATTAGCGAATCAAATAGTTTCACCTCTTTTACTAGTTGATATAGAATTATGAAAATTGCCTTAAACGAGAATAGCATAGAGTTTTATTAATCATTCCATTCTATTAAATACTGCAACTCTCTTATTTTTTTCTAAGATATTTTATTTTTAAAATTACATTCGTATATTAGGATAATAGTTGATAAATTTAATTGATCCTAAATAAAATAAGTGTAAGTCAAACGCTAGTTTTTTAATAAATAAGGAATAAATAAAAAAGAGTAAGAAAAGGTAAATGTAATCGCAGTTCATTTTTGAACTGAAAATATTATTCAACTATATTTATTTAAATTACGCTTAAAGATATTTAAAGCATTTGATTAACTAAAAATATTAATAAGACTTGCAAAACTTTGGAGTTCATATGTACAGAAAGTTCGGAAGATTTTATATTAATAGAAAGTTCTTTTTTCATATTACACTAGAATATATTTAATGACGTAAATGTTTGATTTTATACTCATGCTAGCTTTAATTATCATTCTCCATAAAAAAAAGTTATTGATGACTACGAAAATTTGCTTGAACAAAAATTGGCTTTACCCTTTTTAGATTTGTTTTCAAGTTTATAACTCTGTTTCAATTTATCTATAAAATATTATTGAAGTTTATGAAAACCAAAAAAAAAAACGAAAAAAATCTCAAGTTTTTCTTTGCTTATCTGTAACAAAAAAATTTTTTAAGTTTTTAAATTTTTAAAAATTTTTGAAGTCTTTTAATATCAGAGAATAATTTAGAAACAAAAAGATACTAATAAAAGTTTCGGTAAGAGATAATGAAATATTTGTGTAAGCCTATCTGTTTGCAAATAAAATTTTGAAATCTAAGTCGCACACATACCAACAATCTGATCTGATTTATGCCTCAAGTTGGTATATAAAGCATAGCCTTTTGTACAATGTTCATTACCTGCAATCTTTTCTAGTGTTCAAATTATTCTTCGTATATCAACTACTCTACGGCATAGAGATGAGCATCCCTCTCGTTTCTCTTTTTCTGGCGATTGTGGTTTTGGTCATTCGTGATGGTAAATATAACAGTGATCTAGCTATAAACTTAATGAACTAAACGCAATGCAAATTTTTTTATAAATGTGTCATTATTCCATTCCAACAATAAACGTTTGGCTGATGGACACTGTAAAATGTTAGGCTCATGACTGGCTTTGCAGAAAATAGTTGATGAAACGATTCCAAAAACATTAGTTATAACAAAAAAATATAATTAATTTTATAAAAGGATTTAGTAAATGTTAAAGTGATGTCATAACGAAATACTTCATGTATAATTAGAAGCTAATCTTATAACTTGTGTATTTTATAGAAGTAACCGGGATGCGGCGTATTCCTACTGAATCTGATTTTGTTCAAAATAATCTGCGAGCTGCTGCGCGTAATACTTCGCGTGGTGCTTCGCATGGTTCTCCATCTGGTTCGGCGCATAGTTCGGAGGGTTCTCCGATGGATTCTTCGCATAGTTCGTATGGGTCTTGGGAAGAAGAAGAACCTGGACATACGCGGTCGTGGCAAGACGACTATGCACGAGGTAAGTTAAATGTATTGCATTTTAAAATTTTTCTGTTACAAAGAAGCTGTTATTTTAAGATATTTTCGAATATAAATCAATTTTTCAAAACACCATGCAGTACTTGTTCTATGATTCTCATTGTAAAAGTAAATAATTTAGTTAAATATTAACGTAATAAAGGAAAAAAATGTTATAGATAACAGATTAAAAAAGTGTATTTATTATAAGTGACTTGATTAGCCAGTTCCTTTGTTTCGACCCTTGGTGAATAATTTCCTTTGGCTTACATAAGATTTTATGAAAATAAAATTCTAGAAAGTGAAAATTTTTAGCAAGAAAATCGGAGCACTTGTTATTCAATTCATAATTTATTTTAATTCTCATTTTTATGTATTAATTTTAAATCTTCCTTTTTCTTCTGCAGAAAACGAGGATGCGAGACAGTTAATTGATGCACTTGTGGAAGCATGCAAGAGGACTAATCAAATAAGTGAAGGTATTTATTATTACCAAAACGTCTGGCATCGACCGGAGCCTCTAGAAGCTGGGATGCATAAAGTGAAAGCGTGTGGTATCACGATTGGAGTGCTGGATGCCAGTGGAGAACTTTGTCAAATATATGATAGCGAAAGGCGCCCGGTTGTATGTGATGGTCAAGGCAGGAATTACGGAATAAATCGAAACCAAACCTACTCAATCTATCGCCAGTACTGGCGGGAAGCTATTCCTAGATATCTAACCTATTTACCACGCGGACTCTAAAGGAAATTTGGATTACAAGAAGATTGCTGAACTACATCAAAAAGTACTATACACGTAGAAACGAATGCTTGAATATATATTACGTTCCTAGATATTTTAGTTGCTATAAGAAATGAAAATGAGCCTTCGATATTCCAATGAACGTTTGGTATGATAATTGGATTAAATTCAATCACATGTGTTCATTTTTTTTATTAATTAAATAAATCTGTACTGAGGCACTCTTCTCATTGATCCACTAATAAAATTCAATTTTAATTATTCTTTGTGCGCTATTTTATTGAGAAAATAATCGAGACAGGACTTTTTTTCTGCTTGATATCTTTTTATCCGAAATCCCTAGATCCTTGGATCGAAGATAAAAAACTAAAGTAACATATTATCTAGGATTCAGGTATTTTAACGATATTTTCGATTCAATGCATAAATAGTAAAAAGAGTATAAAATTTTTTCAGAGATTTCGTATTCATAATACATCTTCATCAAGCAGGCTGTGTTTCTTACTTAAATTAAAGACAGCCTCGTCGGTTTCGAAGTTCTTGTCATTTTAAAAATTGAATCTGGTGATATAAGTTTACAAATACATTATGATCCATTTGTCGTCTAAATCTGATAAATGTTACTAAGATTATACTAAATAATTTATTATACTATGTTAATTATTAATCATCATATCAGATAATAATTTTTACTTCAAAAGGCATCACTGAGAAACTTCACAAATTCTTTTTACATATTTTTCAAAACCAACTTTCCTTCACACAAAACGTAATATCGAGTTGAAAATTCGAGAGACTAAACATAAAGCACTAGGAACAATTTGTGTAGTCATAAATTTTAACAATAATAAAAAAAGTTATTATGTGAAATTTTTTTTCGGTTTCGTGATCATTAAAATTTTAACTATTATTTAAGACCGTTTGATAAAAGCTGTATCATCGACTAGATAGTAAGTAGAATAACAATAATAATAATTCAGATTCGTTCGTTGAAAAATCTTTAAAATGTAAAAAATGATTTTTAAATGCCATGACTTTTTGCAATATTATTTAATCAATTGGCTAAAAATTTCTAATTGTATTTTTTTAAAAGTAAAGTAAAGAAATTGAATTCTGAGGTAACGGCATTTTCTTTAACGCCTTTTGATTGCATTATTTCGAATAAAAATAAATGTAATTCAATTGTATATAAGACCAAAATAAAGATCACATTAAAGTAATTCATTTCATGACCTTATTGTATTTAGGAAGTAGTAAAGTTATTCATGAGTATTCTTTCAGAAAATAAAAATTAAATTAAATCACAAGCTAATTTAATTTAAAAATGTTTTCGAAGAGCGCTGATATGAGGCAAAAATAAAGGATTGTGAAATAGATAAGGTATGTACATAATTCAACATTCACCGATTTGAAGGTGAGTGAGTAATAAATATTGTACTTTAGCCTATTTATAAGTATAAAAAAAAAAAACTCTAACTATTTCTAAAAAGATGAAAATTTAAACTTATCGTCTTATTCTATTTGCCGTTTGTTATTAATTTATCACTCTTCATATTTTTACTTAATAAATTGGTCAAATTGCAAAAGTTGTAATGATTTTGAATTTTCGTAACCTTACAAGCATTTTTAAGGATTGGATTAAATGCAAAATGTTTTAGGTTCTTCTTAATTATTCCATGGAGCTTCCTAAAGTATAAAGGGTTTTTTACGGGATTTCAGGGTATGTAAAAAAATTATGTACCATATTTCTAAATCTATAAAATTTCTAATCGAAGAATTTTACAATGTAGAAAAGTAATATTCTTGATTCTAAAATAATATTTTTCATGAAGGATTCAGTTATTTAAAATAAAATTTCTTTTCAGTTTGCAAAAACCAATTTCTTTAAAAGAAATTTCGATTCTACTATTTTTGGTTGAAAATTGATATTTTGAATCGAAAATTTACTCTTTCTACTTAATAACTTAATTTTTTTTTAATTTTTCTGTTTTGGCAGAAAATTAATCCTTTTGGTTTAAAATCAATTTCTTTTTCTTTAAACGTTGAACTATTTGGAAACAAATTTATCTTTTTTGATACATTATTTGGAAATTGAGAATTTCGTTGAAAATTCGTCATTTTTGGTAGAAAAATAAACTTCTTAATTGAAATGTCATCTGTTTTTCGAGAATTCTATTATTTTGTTAAAAATTCCTTTTTTGGTGAAAAATGTATTTATTTAAGAATAAAGTCGATTATACTATTTTTAATAGAAAAATGATATATAGAAAAAAATTGATTTTTGTTGTTGTTAAAAATGTAATTTTTTTAAAACCGTCTTTTAAAGGTAGGAAATTAATCTTCGCGGTTGAAAATTCATCTTCTTCATTGAGTGTTCAATTATATTTTTTTTGAAAATTCTTTTATAGCTAGTCAAAAATTAATTTATATCAAATAAAATTAGATTATATCATTTCTGGTATATAATTGATATTTGAAATTAAAAATTGATCCTATTTAGTTGAAAATTCAACCATTTGTTTGAAAGTGTACATATTTCGATAAAAATTCGTGTTTTTAGTAGGAAAAGAGTTTGTTAAAAATTAAATTCTTCAACTAAAAATTTAACTATCCCACTTTCGGTGAAACATTGAAATTTTGAAATACAAATTGATATTCTTGTGTCGAAAATTCAGTCATTCGTTTCAAACATCGTCTTTTTACATTCTCATCATTTATGATTGAGAAAGTATTAGAATTGTCGGAAATTTGACATCAAAGTATTTTAACGGATTTTTGGAAAATTGTTGAGACCACTTTTTTCTGAATTTGAAAATTCTATATACGGATATTTATAGTATTAAAATGGAAAAATAATTTATCCTAATGACTTTTGTCGATATAAATTCCCAGAGTTATAGCATTTTCTATACTTTTTAAATCGACGAGAATCAAAATATCAAGCCAAAAAACGCACGATATGAAAAAAAGTAAAAAGAAGAACAGCATTTGTTTTTGAAAGCCCTAGAAGATTATCATAAATTTTTTTTTGATTTTCCTAATAAATCGAAAATTTACATTTTTAATTGCACAAAAAATAATAAAAAATAAAAAATTCCATTTTGTGGACAAACTATGTAGGATACGAAAAAAGGTGAATTAAGAAAAATTGTTATGCTAAAAAAGATCCACAATTTCGTTACGAATCACTTCTTGATAGAATGCATACTTTTTGTTTTATTCGTGAAAAATAACATTGAAAATAAAAAAATCAAATAAAAGTGTGTGGAAAAACGACAAAAGTTACGAGAGAAAAAAACATTCTACAAAATCTGATTATAAATGTCTGTCGAAAATCGAGCACGCAGCGCGAGTGTCACGATGAGAATGTGTACTTCCAAGCCTACAGAGCTTTGAGAATCTTAATCTATACTCAAGTAGACAATTCAGAATATGAAGACGCCCATAAATACTGGCATATGAAAGAGATGTTTTTGAGAAAGTTTTATTAAACCATTTGAAATGCACAGAAGAAATATTCGAGCGCGAAGCGCGAAGTTCATCCGTCGCGCGACTTAAGCGCGCTCAAATTTACGAGCCGCGCGCCCAGCACGTGATGAGATTGTGTCCGCGGAGCGGACAGATTTTTTTATATAAAGTTAATCTTCTGGGTCAAAAATTCATCTGTTTGTTTGAAACTTCAACTATGTATCATCAAATTCATCTATTTTAATAAATGTCAAGTAATTTATTGTCCTATGTGGCAAAAAAACGTCCTGCATTATTTACTTATTATTATTTATTATTTCTACAACGTCACTATTTGACAGGTCCAGCCAGTTCACAGATAAAATTTTATTCTCACTTCTGTCCAGTTTTAATCCAAAAATGTATTTACAGAATAGATACAGATTAGACATGCGGAGTTTCATGTAATAATTTATTGAGATGATTTTCGTCTACACACATAGAAGCAAGAAAAGTTTATTTTTCCAGCATTTACCTTCGCAAGTTCTGTAATAAGATTAGAAAAACCTACTCATTGTAAAAGCCTCCTTTCAATAGAAAACAGCAAAAACATTAGTTTTTTTTGCGTATGCAAAAAAGTTGTGGTATATTTCACGATTATCCGTGTTTTTTTTAATTGGTTGAATATCACTTTAAGTCAACACAAAGGCGTTGAATGTTTTAAAATTTGAAAAATTGTGTTCAATAGGCAATAGAATGTTCCCGCTTTTTTGTATGTACAGTCTTTGGTGGTAAATTATAATCTGAAACTACGCTTTTCAAAAAATTAATTTTTGAGCAAGTTAATATTTTCTGAAATATCAACAGAAATTAACGACATGAAAATGATGACTAGATTACGAACGACTTTTCGAAATCCTATAATTAAGGATTTCAAGTAATCTAAGAACCTTAATATTTATTATTATTTATTAAGTATATGTATTACTCATTTATTCAGTCACTAAAAAATAAAATTAAAATTTATAAGAAATAAGTATGACAAGTGAAGATCCATTTGGTTTTTCAGCCCTCAAAAACAGGAAATATAAAAAGATGGTGCGATCTCCCTGCAATATTCTTATTAAAGGCCACATACTTTCATAATTCTGATTTAATTTTCTATCATTTAGCATTGGAAAAAAGTGTGTTTATCTTTATCCAGTTATTATTCTCATAATTTAATAAATTATTAAATTCCAGTGCCAATGTTTCTCAAAATTTTGGCATTACAAGAACAAGTTTGAACAACATATTTAACAAATCCCAAAGGCAGATTTAAAAACATGCATATACAACTTGTATTATTCTACTTACGCTAAATAAATAAATAAAATTATTTACATCAAATATTCATAGAATTCAGAAAAAAAATCACTAATCGGATCCTGTAAAGAATCTTTTGAAAGCATTTAAACCTTTTTCTGTTTCCTTATCAAAAAGAAGTTTTCCTTTCGGATATTGTGCCCCGGATTGATTTGACGGTTTCCACGACATTATATCTCGTTTGCTAAAGTGTTCCGAAAAATAAATGTACGTGATATTAGGTAATAAACAGCTAAGTTCAATTATGATTTAAATGAAGAAAGAGTAAAGATTTAATTAAGATGGCTTTGGATGCATGTGGCGTAATGAAGTCACATTTTAACGTACAGGAAATTTTATGTGTATGTAGCAATTTACTTCCGAAGTAGAGACTGACTAGCAGAAATTCGCTTTCAAAGGCGGAGGGTCGGTAAGGCCAGTTTTTGGCCTAATTTATTTTTGGACCAAAAAATCTGAAAAAATCATGGTAGTATCTTATAAGTATCCCGAGTCGATTGCACGCTAAACGGACTACCCTCCACCCCCCAGCCACCCCTACAAATATAGGAAACACCACTACCCACCAACTGTATTTGCGAGAGATTTGACACTCTTAAACATGTATTCTGAGGTTAGCTCGGATTTACTATGATTTTCGGTGTCTCCGAAAACAAAACTGGCGTCCTTTGACTTTTATCGCGTCAGTTTCAAGGTCATTTGAAGGTCAAATCGAGAAAAACGGTAAGAAAATTAAAAAAAAAA
>NC_046658.1:171181708-171188703 GCF_010883055.1 Belonocnema kinseyi | reverse complement strand
AATCGACTCGGGATACTTATAAGATACTACCATGATTTTTTCTGATTTTTTGGTCCAAAAATAAATTAGGCCAAAAACCGGCCTTACCGACCCTCACCCTTTCTGGAAACGTGGTGAACGGATTGTCACGTACTGTTATGTCACTTAGATGATTGGTGAGACGTCAGAAGTAATTATGAAGATTGGGAAGGTGCTGTCTTTCGAACCATATATTAAAAATTGAATTGGAGTAATATCGTTAAACGCGCCAAGTGTTCGCATCAATTTACAATAATTCTAAAACGCTTTTAACCACGGTTGTGGGGAGCAATGTATCTATCTACATAAGCGTGGTTTTTTATTTTAAATAACGCAACACTCGAAAATGATGCTTTTTTCGTCGTGTCATATGTCAGAGATTTCCTGAAAATTCAAAGAAACGGCACAAGTATTACACTCTTTTGGAAAAACCAACTCAACGATCCTCGATATAACGGAATCCTCAGGCTGTCCAATCATTTTTCTCTCCACTGTGGATTCCATGATCCATACACCATAAGGGCGACTCACCAACAAAGCGATAAATAAAAGTGCTTGATAATCATCAACTTTGTTTTAAATTCGCATTTCTGAGTTCCCCACTTTATACAGGTTCGATCATTTTATTCATGTCTTTTATACATATGAATTACAAAATATTTTAATTCACATGATTCGTACCACGAATTGAAGTGGTACTACCAATGGTCAGGCGTCGACACGGGTGCGCCAAATCGTACACCAGATCATTTAGAACGTTGTCTACGAGAATTTTTTTAAATTAAAGTTTTTTCCATAACCAAAACAATTACAAATGATTAGTCGACGACCCGGGTGCGCAAGATCGTGTACCAGATAGTTTAATACGTGTTCTAAAAGACCTTTTTCAAAATTCACATTTTCCCAAACACCCGAGATAACTTTCAATGGCAAGTGGACGATCCGGGCGCACCTGATCGTACACTAGATCGTTTAAAACGACATCTACGAGAACATTTTTGAAATTAAAATTTGGTCAATAACCAAAACAATTACAAATAGTGAGTTGACGACCTGGGCGCGTAGGATCGTGAATTAGGTACCTTTAAAAATTTTTCCAAAATTCAATTCAAATCAAATCACGCGCGACCGTGGGCGAAATATGGAAGAAGCGCCATTGGCCAAGCTTGACCCATTGTTCATAAACATAGGACCTGGGCCGTCGACTCACCATTTGTAAATGTTTTGGTTATGGACACAATTTAAATTTCAAAAAATTCTCGTAGATAACGTTCTAAATGATCTGGTGTACGATTTGGCGCACCCGTGTCGACGCCTGACCATTGGTAGTTACTTTGGGTGTTGAAAAAATTTGAATTTTAGGAAAGTCGTTACAGAATACGTATTAGACTACCTGGTGCACGATCCTGCATACCCGGGTCGTCAACTCACCATTTGCAATTGTTTTTTTTTTTTGAGGAAAAAATTTAAATTTAAAAATAGTTCTTGTAGAATACGTATTAAACTACCTGGTGCACGATCCTGTTTACCCGTGTCGTCGCCTCATCATTGTTGAACGATCCGATGCACCTGGGTAGCAATGGGAAAATTTAGTAGACTGTGTCCATCTTCGAAAATTTTGCAAAAGTTCAATTTAAACCAAATCGCGGTCGACCATTGGCGAATCATGGGAAAGTGGCCATTAGCTATGTTTGGCACATTGTTCATAAGCATGGGATAACCGTCGAAGAACCCTGGTTGAACATTGACCCAATCTTGAGCCACGCTTATCCCACGCTTATCACACGCTTATTCCCGCTTACCCCACGCTTATGCCATTGTTGACCAATGGTTCACTCATTGAAACTTTTCCACCCGGAATCACATAAGGACTCAGAAGAAACGGCGCTAATTTTAAAACAAATTTTATCATATAATAAGAGATGACGTGCCAAAGTTATTGGGAAAGTAAAAACAAGCGAGATAGTTTTAGTTAATAAATATAGCAGCAATTTTAATACAAAGATAGTAAATAATTGATCGTAATATTGTAAAAATTTTACAGATAATATATGCCCGCTTCGCGGGCACATTCTCATTACTCAATGCGCGCGCGGCGCTTCGCGCCATGTTTGGGCCCGCCCAGGGTGCGCAGGTACGCTCTCGCGCTTCGCACTCGTTTTCGTACGTTTAATTCGTACACTTTAAATAAGTTTTTTCAAATATTGTGAATACGATAACTTAAATCCAAAACTGTCATTTAAATTTCTGAGGAACTGCAGCCATAAATTGTAAATAAAATTTTTTCGATTTTATTTTAAAGAAGGTTCACAAAGCACCTGCGGCTTTGACGATTACATTCTCATTACGAAACTCGCGCATCGCGCTCGATAATTCGTGCCCACTTCAAACATTTCCTCAGGATAATTTTTAAATCTTTTTCAAATACATGAAAATAACGTTTCAAACTTATGAATCTCTTAAAAAATCAAAATTGCAATGGAATTTTCCAATCTTTTAGAAAAATATTTATTTTTATTTTTCTGAACATTTTCAAAATTTTCAAAATTATATAACTTTTCTAATTATCATCGATGTTGAAAATTTTATTTGAATAATTTGTAAGTCTTCTATCCACCTATAAGAAACTTTGACAAATTATTTCAAATTTTAAAAAAAAATTATTTTGAAAATGCTCTAAATTTTTGAATTTTGGTTGGAAATATCTGCTTAACAAACTTAGCCTTTATTTTGAAAACCTTAAAAAAAGTAGCAAAGGCTGACTTGATTGGACAAATTTTTCAAAAGTTAGCGTGGCTACAACATTCAGATAACCATACATACAGACACACAGACAGACAGACACCGCTGAAATTTTATGATTTTCAGATTCTGTGAGTGCTGAAACGTGAAGATGCGTTTAAAACCAGAGATCGGAAATTTAAACGATTACATTACACTTTCATGAATAAGAATTTAAAAACTTGAAGTAGAATAGTATGACTCATTAAGATAATATAAATCAGTAATATTATTAAGGAAACTATATGGCTCTTTTTGATTAAAACCATTTCAGCGAACACACTTATTGTGGGATTAATTTCTAGATGTAAAACTTCCATATCATCCTATAGAAAAAAAATTAGGTATATTATCATTAGGATTATTATGTAAATGGTCGTTCAGAACATTATCATAATTCAATCTAACACTATCTTGATGTTCTTTTAGTCTAATGGGTGAGAGTTTTTCTTATTAAGCAATTTCAATCTATTATCTATATGTTTATCAATAATATTTTGTGGAAAATTCTTTAAAAAAGATAATTTTTTACACTTTTTAAGTTATATTGATGAAATTTCTTATCAGAAAGCAAAATAGCTGAATCCACTAAGTTCTTTATAATAGCAGTTTTTTTGTTATGTTAAAAATGATGTTTTGAAATAAAGTTATTTAATTGACCTGAGTATGTTTATTTGCAAAACACATTTGTAGAAACGAAACTATTATTATTTTTCATAATGCTAATATTAAAGCAGTTAATGGTATTATTAATTTCATTTTGATATATGCATTGTAATCTATTATACATACATTGAGTTAAATGTTCTAATAGTTTGTTCAATCTTATCTTAAGGAATAATGGAAAAAAGTGTCATTGACATACCTAAGGTATGCAATAATTTGGTGATGTAATTTATTATAAATTTATTATTGTACATCTTGCATTACACTTAATAATCCATGTCACAGATATCTCTGGATTGTTAGAGTATTTGTCTTTAAGAGCGGGATTACTCAAGTTCGGTTTACAGTTAAGATTTTTTTGATATTTAATAATATTATAATAGTTATCTTTTATTAATAAGGAAAAAAATATTTTCTATCTTAATCCTGTGTTTTTTTTCTTTTTGAAGAAATTAAAATGATTGTGAATATCCGAGATTTAAATCTGGCCTGATACATATTGATCCAATTCATGATGTTGTTATATTTTCTAGAATCATATTTGTGTTTGATTTTTATTAGTATTATTACGCTAGTAAGCCATTTCCCTTTCGGGGTTCCGCAACACTGCTCCGACCCAGGTGGCTGATCAATCTCTCTAGCAATCACCCTAAGCGAAGAACCTCACGAAGTCGTTATGTAAGGTTCCCCACTTGGGTCCATTAATAGCCAAGGTCTTTGTTTCAGGCGTCATTCACTCTACTGACACTCTTTTTATTAACTATTTGCCGCCATACTTTCATGTCCTGGCATACTTCTCTGGCTTCTTTTATGTCCATGCATTTTTTCATGCAGGCTCTCGTGTTTCTGTGACTTCTTATGTCTCTTCTAAGTAGGTTCTCATTTACACATTCTAACCATTCTTTCCGCGGTCTACCTCTGGGCACGCTGCAGCTACACCAAATTATTTAAAGGTGCGTGCATAGAATGAAAATGATCTCTGACATTTTTATACGAATAAACTTTTTAGATTTCAGAAATTGGTAAATTCTGTATATAAACGCGATCAATAAAAAAAAATTAAGTGTAACGGTATGTTAAAAAATTTTGAAAAATAAAAAATCTGTCATTCCTTTAATTATTTTAAATGATGCTTCCAAAATACCTTATTATTCACTTTTTTATTGAATATACTTACATTTAATACCCAGAATTTTTTAATCATAAAAAATCCAGGATCATTATTTTTGACAAAAGATCCGAAAATAAAATTTCGTGTTCGATAATATAGTAGTTTGAAAATCCCAAACTTAGCAAAATTTATAAGGATTATAAGTAAAAAAAAAATAGGTGTAAAAATACAAAATAATCATGTGTATTTCTAATTTAAACTAAATCAGTCGTAGGCGAAAGATTTTTTATCTTTTTTAAACAAAATCTTAAGATAGATGAATATAAAACATTATTTTTTTTATTTTTTAAAAGCTAATTCCTTTATTCGGCTGGATATTTTCCACAATTTTTAATTTTTATTTTTACCGCCTACGTAATAAAGGTAAAAAGCTACGATTGTTATATTTATAAAATGAATTTGAAAGATTCGATGATTTTTTAAGTTTTTAAAACTTTCCCGCACTACTGAAAGTTTTATTTTAATTTAAAAACATTCTACTGCAGAAACGCTAGAATGTATAAACGTTAGAATATATGATATATTATAGTTCTAAAGATTAAAAATTCACAGCTTTCAAACTGCAAAAATTCAAAATTGTATTTTTTAATTTTTATATTAAGAGTGAATATTGTTAAACTAGCTCCCTAACTTGCAAAGCTTCTTAAGAATTGTGGTAATCTTCTTTCAAAGTTTTAGCTTACTAATTGTCAATTTAACTGTTTAAATATACGGATATAATATAGCTAGTGATATAAGATTAATCCAAATTGCATTGCATATAATGATATTACTTGATATTCATTCAAAATATTTTAAATTCGATTAAAATTCTCTGTATCATTTGGAAATGTTGCACACACTCAGAAATCCTTTTAAATCTTTTTAAATATCCTAAAATCTTACAAAATTGTATATTAAATCGTTTTAAATTTTCTAAAATGTAAGCGAATTCTTCGAAACAGAAAATAATTTTTGGAATCCTGTGAAATCTTGTGAAATATTAAAAAATGTCTTTACGTATTTGTAATTGTAGGAAAACTTTTGATAAATGTAAAGTATTTAATAAAAAACTTTAGTGTTTAAGAAATGACTGATATCTTTTGAAATCCTGTAAAAATTCTTTTTTTATTTTATGAAGCTCTTTGTAACAATGAAAAATAGCCTAAAAGCTTTTAAATGCTATTAAATCTGTAAGAACCCTGGTAAGGTTGCCTTCGCTGGCAGAGAGAAATTGACAAAAAGTGCCCAAAATGGCAGCAAAATTTTTATCCTGAAAATTTGTAACCTGGTGCATAAATTGGGCTATGTTGGCGCCACCATTTCGGATTTTCGAACTTTTATTTCAGCTTGAGATTGAGCGAGACCAAAAACCCTCATGTAAGACTTGGATGCTATATCAAAGCAAATTACATAGGGAAACAAAGGATTGATGCGCAATTGCGTCAAAGCCAACGAAGGGGATAAGGAAATTAAATTTATAATAATTACAGATTTTTTAATTTGAAAAATATATATATTGAAAATAAGAAAATTGATAAATTAGTGAAAAAATATTAATAAAAGAACGCAATTGGGTCCATTTTTGTACTTTATTAGCTTGATTAGAAGTCTCTCTATTACACTTGTAAATAGCCTACGTCATGTTGAACCAAGGTAAAATATTTATTACTTTCCTTTCTAAACCATACTGTTGAATTATGATCTATTTTTCTGTTTCTTTAATTATGCATCGTACCAGCGCTTATCGACAACTTTTTTTTAACTTTATTCGCTTTTAATTTAATTTAATTTCTATTTCACGAAAAACTACTCATCAATAATTTTACTACTTTCCAAATCAAATAATGTACATGCAAATCTCAAAAATAGCCGATAATTATTTAGAAAATAAACATTGTAGTTGTAAATAAATTTCAACAAAATACTATTTTTGTTTTCAATAAGAGAAAGTACTCTAAATATTGCTGTAGGCTATCAACTTTACAAATATGTCTATGAACAACTGTGGAGATCCCAGTTTCTAATTTTTCAAAAACTTTTTAAAATGTTGTTAACTGATTATAACTTAATCGAACAAATTCAAAAAGTTAAGCAAAGTCATATAGAAAGTTTTCATTTTTGTTATCTAGCAATGCATATAGTAGGTTAGATAATAAATCAATTTTCGTCTTTCGCATTTAAAAAGCGTCTGTAAGAATAAATACAAATATCATTCGAAAAGACTCTTACTCAAGTGTATAAATATAATCTTTATTATTTGACGTTCTACTTTGCCATCTCTGTAAAAATTAACCACGCTTTCAATTATAAATGTGTAATAAATTTTTAATTATTTGTAAGAAGTCATCAGCAAGTTAAGCTTGGAGATTTGGAAGAG
>NC_046658.1:171179218-171181608 GCF_010883055.1 Belonocnema kinseyi | reverse complement strand
TCTCTGTAAAAATTAACCACGCTTTCAATTATAAATGTGTAATAAATTTTTAATTATTTGTAAGAAGTCATCAGCAAGTTAAGCTTGGAGATTTGGAAGAGCAGAAGGAGGGGGTATTGGCGTATCTTACGTACTAAGTTTCTCCTCAGAAAACTAAAACATCCAAAAATAGTACAACTTAGACAAATTTCCAGCAGAATTCTAATCTTTTCTTCAAACATTATAGCATTGTTCACAAAATAAATGAATTTATAACCAAAGTTTTTATTCTTCAATTTAAATGATGAAATTTCCTACCAGAAAAATTAATTTTCTGCCAAAAATGGGTTTATTTAAAAAAAACTGTATTTTAAAAATAATTTCTCAGTTTTAAGTCAGGAAAGCTATATTTTGGGTCTATGCGATTAGATTTTTCGTCCTTCTTACCTATTTAAAATATTTGTATAATTTAACATGTCTTTGATTTAATCTGAATTCAATTTGACTAGAGAATTTTTATGAATAACATTTCCTATTTTCTAAAGACGAAAATAATTTAAATAAAAGCCTTGCAAATATTAGAAATTAAGGTAATAAACTGATTCATTGTGAATTATAGGTGAATTGAAATCACAATTTTCGTTTTGAGTTAAGAAATATGTTTTACGGCGCGAAAATGAGATTCAAATAAACTAGGTTTTCAGCTCCCAACAATACTTCATATACAATAATTATAATATAAATATACAATAATACAATAATTGATTGAGAAGGGCGTAATCAAATATTTAAATACTCATTAAATTCACAGCAAGTTGAAAAAATTGAAACATTCATATTTTAAAATCAAGGAAGCTTTAATGATAATTAATTATCAAGCTTCACTACTTATATAGCTTGCAGTTTTATTTTTCTGCCAGATGTGGGAAGTGTACAATACATCTATTAATTGTTATTGAGAGTTATATGAATTAGTAATATTGACTTTTAAAGTCTTTTAATATCAGAGAATAATTTTGAAATAAAAAGATACTAATAACAGTTGTGGTAACTGAAATTGGAACATTTATGTAAGCCTATCTGTTTGCAAATAAAAGTCTTAAATTTAAGTCGCACACAGACATACAATCTGATCTGATTTACACCTCAAGTTGGTATATAAGGCGTAGACTTTTGTACAATATTCATTACCTGCAATCTTTTTAGTGTTTAAATTATTCTTCGTATATCAAATACTCTACTGCAGAGAGATGAGCATCTCTCTTATTTCTCTTTTTCTGGCCATTGTGGTTTTGGTTGTTCGGGATGGTAAATATAACAGTGACCTAGCTATAAGCTTAATAAACTAAACGCAATGCAAGTTTTATTATAAAAGTGTCATTATTCTATTCCAACAATACAAAATTGTCTGATTGACACTGTAAAACTTTAAGCTCATGACTGGCTTTGTAGAAAACAGTTGATGCAACGATTCCAAAAACATTAGTTATAACAAAAAAATATAATTAATTTTATAAAATGATTTAGTAAATGTTAAAGTGATGTCATAACGAAATACTTCCTGTATAATTAAGAACTAATTTTATAAATTGTATATTTTATAGAAGTAACCGGGATGCGGCGTATTCCTACTGATTCTGATTTTGTTCAAAATAATCTGCGAGCTGCTGCGCGTAATGCTTCGCGTCGTGCTTCGCAAGCTTCTCCATCTGGTTCTGCGAATAGTTCGGAGGGTTCTCCAATGGATTCTTCACATAGTTCGTATGGGTCTTGGGAAGAAGAAGAACCTGGACATACGTGGACGTGGCAAGACGACTATGCACGAGGTAAGTTATATGTATTACTTTTTAGAATTTTTCTGTTACAAATGAGCTGTTATTTAAAGATATTTTCGAATCTGAATTAATTATTTAAAACACCACAAAGTACTTTTTTTATGATTCTCTATGATAAAGTAAATAATTTAGTTAATTGTTAATGTCAGGAAGAAAAAAAAGTTACAGATAACAAATTAAAAAAGTACATTCATTATAAATGACTTGAAAAGCCAGCTTCTTTGTTTTGACCCTTGGCGAATATTTTCCTTTTGCTTAAATGAAATTTTATGACGATAAGATTGTAGAAAATGAAAATTTTCTTCCAGTGAAATGAGAGAACTTATTATTAAATTTATAAGTTGTTTTACTTATAATTTTTATGTATTAATTTTTACTGTTTCTCTTGTCCTGCAGAAAATCAACCTGCACAACGGTTAATTGATGCACTTGTGGAAGCATGCACAAGAGGGAATCACGTGAGTGAAGGTATTCATTATTACCTCGGCGTCAGGGATCGACTAGAGCCTGTGGTCGCTAACATGCGTAAAGTGAAAGCGTGTGGTATCACGATTGGAGTGCTGGATATCAACGGAG